>NC_134906.1:8094861-8147361 GCF_041734735.1 Babylonia areolata | reverse complement strand
CATGTAATGACGGGCATCAGGACACACACGACGTGATGTCAGCATGTAATGACGGGCATCAGGAGACACACGACGTGATGTCAGCATGTAATGACGGGCATCAGGAGACACACGACGTGATGTCAGCATGTAATGACGGGCATCAGGACACACACGACGTGATGTGAGCATGTAATGACGGGCATCAGGAGACACACGACGTGATGTGAGCATGTAATGACGGGCATCAGCTCGTAATGACCGGCATCAGGAGACACGACGTGATGTGAGCATGTAATGACGGACATCAGCATGTAATGACGGACATCAGGAGACACACGACGTGATGTGAACATGTAATGACGGACATCAGCATGTAATGACGGACATCATGACACACACGACGTGACGTGAGCATGTAATGACGGGCATCAGGAGACACACGACATGACGTGAGCATGTAATGACGGGCATCTGGTGAGGAGGTAAAAGCTAGAGGACAAGAACTGGTGGTCAGTAAAGGAGGGACACAAGATGGTCAGTAAAGGAGGGACACAAGAGGACACAATATGGTCAGTAAAGGAGGGACACAAGATGGTCAGTAAAGGAGGGACACAAGATGGTCAGTAAAGGAGGGACACAAAAGGACACAATATGGTCAGTAAAGGAGGGACATAAGGACTGGTGGTCAGTAAAGGAGGGACACAAGATGGTCAGTAAAGGAGGGACACAAGATGGTCAGTAAAGGTGGGACACAAGATAGTCAGTAACGGAAGGACACAAAGACTGGTGGTCAGTAAAGGAGGGACACAAGATGGTCAGTAAAGGAGGAACACAAGATGGTCAGTAAAGGAGGGACACAAGATGGTCAGTAAAGGGGGGGGGGGGGGACACAAGATGGTCAGTAAAGGAGGGACACAAGATGGTCAGTAAAGGAGGGACACAAGATGGTCAGTAAAGGAGGGACACAAGATGGTCAGTAAAGGAGGGACACAAGATGGTCAGTAAAGGAGGGACACAAGATGGTCAGTAAAGGGGGGGACACAAGATAGTCAGTAAAGGAGGGACACAAGATGGTCAGTAAAGGAGGGACACAAGGACCGGTGGTCAGTAAAGGAGGGACACAAGATGGTCAGTAACGGAAGAACACAAGATGGTCAGAAAAGGGGGGGGGGGACACAAGATGGTCAGTAAAGGAGGGACACAAGATGGTCAGTAAAGGAGGGACACAAGATGGTCAGTAAAGGAGGGACACAAGGACCGGTGGTCAGTAAAGGAGGGACACAAGGACCGGTGGTCAGTAAAGGAGGGACACAAGATGGTCAGTAAAGGAGGGACACAAGATGGTCAGTAAAGGAGGGACACAAGGACCGGTGGTCAAAGAGCAGTAACTGACAGAAAAAAACAAAACAAAGCACGGGGACTTGGGGGATGACTGTCAGAGAGAACAAAGGGACCCCGCCATCCCCTGATCATGCAGTACACATGGACAAAGAAGGAGAGAGAAGGGGAGGGGGGGGAGGCGGGGGGACAAAGGGGTGGGGGTGGGGGTTTGTGGGAGAAGAGGGGATAGAGACAATGACAATGAAAACCAGGCAGGAGACAGGTGTGTGTAGAGTTAGCACACTGTTGTTTATTCAGTGAAAAAAAGAAAGCCTGGACACCTTTTGCACAAAAATAAAAACTCTGCATGCGCATTGAAAAAATAATTATATGATTATGTAAATGATAAACGCGTTAACCCAAAGGGGGCAAAAGAATAAACATCTCAGATTATCAGAAGTGGGTGACATATCTGATCACGTGGTCAGAAGAAAGTATACTTATGAAAAGAGCTGTGAAGTGCTAAAATTTTGCATTCTTAATGAAACAAAGTTCTACTTTGTTTACCATGTGCACAGCAATCACAGGAAAAAAAAGCATCTTTCATTCCTACAAAGTTCAGTTTCTTGTGAACGAACGAAGTATCAGCAGTAGCACAATAATCGTCAACATTCAAATGCATATATGTAAAAAAAAAAAAAAAAAAGAAAAAAGAAAAAAAAAGAAGCAAAAATTGCAACTTGAGTAAAACAGCACATTCTGTGAACATGTTATATTATTTTCTAAACTACAGAAGCAAAAAAAATATCAGTAACATACATGAAGTCTCCACATGATCGCACCAGCAGAACTAAAGATACATTGTTATAAAGAGCTTTCTGTCTAAGTAAAAGCATCAAAAAAGCATAAAAATGTCTTGTGTAAAAAAGAACGTTTCAAAAAAGGACCAAAGTCTAGACGCTCACAATTCAGCAATACCCCCAAAGTTTCCTCTGTGCAAAGACCATAGCTTGTAGACCCCTCCCCCCACCCCTGATTTCACTTTTGATATCTCTCTTTTGATTGAACTCTATGGGGTAAGGTTTAGGAGGGGGTAGGGTGATGGGGGGGCGGGGGGGGGGGGGGGGGGGGGGGGGTTCTGGGATGTCTCAGGAGAAACAAAGATCTGACATATTCCTCCCAACTGACAAGCGAAATCAGAATGATCACCCCTTTTCCATAGCAACGGGAGTCAACTCCCCGAAGCTGACTGACAAGAATAATCAGATTTAGTACCCTTTTCCATAGCAACGGAAATTAACTCAACAGCAGTTGATTCTATGAGCTGACTGAGAAGAGAAATCAGGCTAATAGCAACTGGAGTTAACTCCCCCGAGCTGACTGACAACGGTAATCAGGCTTATTCAACGGTAGTTAAGTTCCCTGAGCAGACTGACAAGAGTAATCTGATTTATTGCTCTTTTCCACAGCAACAGCAGTTAATTCCTTTGAGTTGACTGAGAAGAGAAATCAGGCTAAAAGTCCTACTCCATAGCAACGGGAGTTAAGTCCCCTGAGCAGACTGCAAGAGTGATCAGATTTATCCCCCTTTCCCATAGCAACAGCAGTTAATTCCTATGAGCTGACTGAGAAGAGTAATAATCAGATTGACAGCCCTATTCCTTAGCAACGTGAGATAACTGACTGACAAAGGTAACTGACATCAGCTCCCATGATCCTGCGATCCAGGGGGGGGTGAATACACTTGTCTGTTTTCTTCATGCATTCGGGAGGGGGACCGGGGGGGGGGGGGTGGGCATGGGCGAGGGTGGAGCGTGAGGATGAAGGAAGGGAAAGGAGGGGGTGGGTTGAGGGGCAGATTGTTTTTTGGAAAAGGTTTGGAGGGGGTGGGTAGGGGGTGGGTAGGGGGCAGGTTGTTTTTGGGAAAGGTTTGGAGGGGGTGGGTAGGGGGTGGGTAGGGGGCAGGTTGTTTTTGGGAAAGGTTTGGAGGGGGTGGGTAGGGGGGCAGGTTGTTTTTGGGAAAGGTTTGGAGGGGGTGGGTAGGGGGGCAGGTTGTTTTTGGGAAAGGTTTGGAGGGGGTGGGTAGGGGGTGGGTAGGGGGCAGGTTGTTTTTGGGAAAGGTTTGGAGGGGGTGGGTAGGGGGGCAGGTTGTTTTAGGGTGGAGGGCAGGGATGGAGACAGAAACCGGCCCTGACGTAGACAGACATGAGATCTGTGGACTCTCAGATAAAAAAACAACAAAAAACCCCACTGTACTGCTGACACCCAGAAAATCCCTCAGTTTCCTCTGAAGAAACTCCTGTAGACACAACCTTAGAATCACAGAGACACGCCATCACAGTACAAATGCGTTGTTTTTGGAATGAAGTGAAAATATAATGTAAAAAGCAATATCTGTTAGAATACAAATGCATTGTGTATTACATAGCGACAGAATGAGAGAGAGAGAGAGAAAGAGAGAGAGAGAGAGAGAGAGAGAGAGAGAGAGAGAGACAGACAGACAGACAGACAGAGAGGTGAGCAAGGAAGAAAGAATGCACAAACATAATGCTGGAACACTTCTCATTGAAAATAGTCCTCTCTTCAGCTGAAAGCAGTTAACAAAGTACGCAGTCCCCCACACACGGCAGTACACGAACGGTGTGGTTCAAACCTCTGACTATTGGGCACTGGGCCAAAGCGACACGTCTACACTACACAGTCTACTGAAGCAGGCAGTCTAGGCCCCACACACCGCCCCTCCTTCCACTACAGTCACGTGACCATCGGTCCCACCCAGGCCCACGTGACACACACGTGACCTCCAGAGGAGCTGTGCAGCCCGTGACGGCCCGAGCGGCGAGGACTGAGGCCTGTGGACTGAGGAAGAGGAGGAAGAGGATGAAGAGGATGAGGAGAGGAGGAGGAAGGTGATCATACTAACTGGATTGCCCAATGATGTCAGCCAGGTTGGCGGCGCCAGAGGACTGCACCCCGATCGTCTGCTCCACCAGCTGCCTCAGTCCGGTCCTGTCAAGCGAAGGGCGGGAGGGGGAGGGGGAGAGGAGGTTATTTTGAGGCACGTGTTTGAAATACTTCTACTTTCTCTACACTCGGCACAGACACACGTACACATAAAACAGAGACAGACTACACATGTATGGATGAAACCAATGTTTGTACAAACGCCACGTGCAGTATGGACTGAAAGATATCCTTATTTTTGTTCATGACATATTCTTATTTAATGAAGCCATTGTGGCATTGTACTGAGAAAAGGAAGACGTCAGCCAACTGTATTCTGTCTTCACCCTGTTTGTCACTGAGACATTGATTCAAGCAGTTGTCATATATCAGCACTGACATCATCATTACCATGATGTTTGCACTACAGTGGAAACCAGAGTTCCACCACTACCGCTTTGCTTGGTCGGGAACTCGGTACGTTTATAACTTTGTGGCTGAATCATGGCTTTCCATACAACCAGTGGCGATCGTCTGTGGTCCACTGTTTGCTCCCTTCCCCCTCTCTGTGCCCAGGGCTAGCGGGGAAAGGAGCAAGCTAATAATCCCTCCGCTCTTTCCTGCTTCAATGAAAGTTTCCTTTCCTTTCGTAACGTTACACCCCCACTCACCCACTCCACGTCTCCCTGCCACCCCCCTCACCTGTTCTCCTCTCCCTCCCACACCCCCTCCCCTCCCCCCACACCCTCACCTGTTCTCCTCTCCCTCCAACAGTTTCTTGTAGCAGGCAATCTCCACCCCCTCTCCCCCATACCCTCCCCCACTCCCTCCCCATGCTCTCGTCTCTATTTACACACACTCCCCCCACCCCTGTTCTCTCCCTCCACACCCCCCACTCCCTCCCCCCCATACACCTCCCCCCACCCCCTGTTCTCCTCTCCCTACACACCCCCACACCTCCTCCCCCACACCCCTCACCTGTTCTCCTCTCCCTCCGGCAGCTTCTTGTAGCAGGCAATCTCCACACCCCTCCCCCACCCTTCCCCAAACATCCCTCACCTGTTCTCCTCTCCCTCCGGCAGCTTCTTGTAGCAGGCAATCTCCACACCCCTCCCCCACCCTTCCCCAAACATCCCTCACCTGTTCTCCTCTCCCTCCGTACCCCCACACCGCCCCTCACCTGTTTTCTTCTCCCTGCACACCCCCCACTTACCTGTTCTCCTCTCCCTCCACACCCTCCACACCCCCCACTTACCTGTTCTCCTCTCCCTCCACACCCTACACCCCCCACTTACCTGTTCTCCTCTCCCTCCACACCCTACACCCCCCCCTCACCTGTTCTCCTCTCCCTCCACACCCCTACACCCCCTCTCACCTGTTCTCCTCTCCCTCCACACACCTACACCACCCCTTACCTGTTCTCCTCTCCCTCCACACCCTACACCCCCCACTTACCTGTTCTCCTCTCCCTCCACACCCTACACCCCCCCTCACCTGTTCTCCTCTCCCTCCACACCCCTACACCCCCCCTCACCTGTTCTCCTCTCCCTCCACACCCCTACACCCCCCCTCACCTGTTCTCCTCTCCCTGCACACCCCCATCCCCCTCACCTGTTCTCCTCTCCCTCCACACCCCTACACCACCCCCTCACCTGTTCTCCTCTCCCTCCACACCCTACACCCCCCCCTCACCTGTTCTCCTCTCCCTGCACACCCATACACCCCCCTTCTCACCTGTTCTCCTCTCCCTCCACACCCTACACCCCCCCCCTCACCTGTTCTCCTCTCCCTCCACACCCCTACACCACCCCCTCACCTGTTCTCTCCCTGCACACCCATACACCCCCCTTCTCACCTGTTCTCCTCTCCCTCCACACCCCTACACCCACCCCCCTCACCTGTTCTCCTCTCCCTCCACACCCTACACCCCCCACTTACCTGTTCTCCTCTCCCTCCACACCCTACACCCCCCCCTCACCTGTTCTCCTCTCCCTCCACACCCTACACCCCCCACTTACCTGTTCTCCTCTCCCTCCACACCCTACACCCCCCACTTACCTGTTCTCCTCTCCCTGCACACCCTACACCCCCCACTTACCTGTTCTCCTCTCCCTCCACACCCTACACCCCCCACTTACCTGTTCTCCTCTCCCTCCACACCCTACACCCCCCACTTACCTGTTCTCCTCTCCCTCCACACCCTACACCCCCCACTTACCTGTTCTCCTCTCCCTCCACACCCTACACCCCCCACTTACCTGTTCTCCTCTCCCTCCACACCCTACACCCCCCACTTACCTGTTCTCCTCTCCCTCCACACCCTACACCCCCCTCACCTGTTCTCCTCTCCCTCCACACACCTACATCCCCCCTCACCTGTTCTCCTCTCCCTCCACACCCCTACAACACCTCCCCCTCACCTGTTCTCCTCTCCCTCCAGCAGCTTCTTGTAGCAGGCAATCTCCAGCTCCAGCGACATCTTGGCGTCGATCAGTTCGTTCAGTTGATGCATCAGAGCCTCGATCTGGGACTGCAGCTCGCCCTGCTTCCGGTTGCTCTCGATCCTGAATTCCTCCAGCTCCCGCATGGTCTCGTTGTACATCAAGCTCAGGTTGTCCCGCTCCGCCTTCATGGAGGCCAGCTGGCGACACACAGGGGACAGCACTGGTCACCACCCACTTCTCTCCCTTCCTCAAGCAACAGGTCTTCATCCTAACCATCATCGTCATGGTTAGCGGTATGACAGATGTGATTTAAGGACAATACACATGCATGCACGATATCTTCATCCTCACCATCATCGTCATGGTTAGCGGTATGACAGATGTGATTTAAGGACAATACACATGCATGCACGATATCTTCATCCTCACCATCATCGTCATGGTTAGCGGTATGACAGATGTGATTTAAGGACTATACACACGAATGCATGATATCTTTATCACCACCATCGTCATAGTTAGCGGTATGACAGATGTGATTTAAGGACTATACACACGAATGCATGATATCTTTATCACCACCATCGTCATCGTTAGCGGTATGACAGATGTGATTTAAGGACAATACACATGCATGCACGATATCTTCCTCACCATCATCGTCATGGTTAGCGGGATGACAGATATGATTGAAGGAATATACACACATAGACGCACGATACTGATCCCATGGCAACATCCATATTTCTCCTCTTCACTCGCTGTGGGATTGTATTTTGTATTTCTTTTTATAACAACAGATTTCTCTGTGTGAAATTCGGACTGCTCTCCCCAGGAAGAGCGCATCGCTACACTACAGCGCTACCCATTTTTTTGTATTTTTTCCTGCGTGCAGTTTTCTTTGTTTTTCCCATCGAGGTGGATTTTTCTACAGAATTTTGCCAGGAACATCCCCTTTGCTGCCGTGGGTTCTTTTACGTGCGCTAAGTGCATGCTGCACACGGGACCTCAGTTTATCGTCTCATCCGAATGACTAGCGTTCAGACCACCACTCAAGGTCTAGTGGAGGGGGAGAAAATATCGGCGGCTGAGCCGTGATTCGAACCAGCGCGCTCAGATTCTCTCGCCTTCCTAGGCGGATGCGTTACCTCTAGGCCATCACTCCACTTGACAGAAGTGATCGAAGGAATATATACACACACAGACGCACGTTACTGATCCCATGGCAACATCCACATTTCTCCTCTTCACTCGCTGTGGGACTGACGGAGTGAACGTCCACGCCTTGTTGGGAACACAACTCATTCCATCTGGAGGGGAAACATTGTGGACACGGCCATTCCCATCAGTCATATCGATAACCCGAGCTAGGTGTCCACGACATTCGGCATCAATGTCAAGGCGAATGGACGACTGACGGGCGCCATAGCCGAATGGTTAAAGCGTTGGACTTTCGATCTGAGGGTCCCGGGTTCGAATCACGGTGACGGCGCCTGGTGGGTAAAGGGTGGAGATTTTTACGATCTCCCAGGTCAACATATGTGCAGACCTGCCAGTGCCTGAACCCCCTTCGTGTGTATACGCAAGCATAAGATCAAATACGCACGTTAAAGATCCTGTAATCCATGTCAGCGTTCGGTGGGTTATGGAAACAAGAACATACCCAGCATGCACACCCCCGAAAGCGGAGTATGGCTGCCTACATGGCGGGGTAAAAACGGTCATACACGTAAAAAGCCCACTCGCGTATACGAGTGAACGTGGGAGTTGAAGCCCACGAATGCAGGAGAAGAAGAAGAAGAAGAAGAATGGACGATTATACTGAGCGATTTGATTCCTTTTCATAGGCATGTTATGTGAAACAGTTACAGCAACAGCAACAGCAACACCACCAATAATAATAATAATAAAAACAAAATCGGCATTTCGCCTGAGAGAATGAAATATTACAACAACAAAGAAGGGTTGATATAGAGACACTATAAATAATTATGATATCTATCTGTCTATCTATCTATAATTATGTGTGTATCTCTCTCTCTCTCTCTCTCTCTCTCTCTATATATATATATATATATATATATGTGTGTGTGTGTGTGTGTGTGTGTGTGTGTGTGTGTGATTATTACTATGATGATCATCATCATAATTATTATTAGCATTAGTATCAGTATTATCATTATCATTAATATCATGACCATCATCATCATTTAGTTATTACCACCACCACCACCATCATCATCATTATAACTATCATTACCATCATCACCATTAACAATCAACAACAACAACAACAACAACAATAATAATAATAATAATAATAATAATAATAATAATAATAATAATAATAATAATAATAATAATAATAATAATAATCCTCCTCGTCGTCGTCGTCATCATCATAATCATCAGCACAACACCAACATTATTATTATTATTATTATTATTATTATTATTAACATCATCACAATTATGATGATGATCATGACTATCATTATGATGCTGCTGCTGCTGACGATGATGATGATGACGATGATGATGCTAATGATGATGATGATGATGATGATGCTAATGATAACAGACGGGGGCACTGACCATGGCTTCCAGCTCTGCAATGCGGGCCTGGCGTTCGGCCAGCTGGTCCCTCAGCCTCTTGACCTCGGACTTGGCGTGCTCCGCCTCCATCGTGTCTCGCACGTTGCCCGACTGCAGCTGGTTCATCTGTCAGGCCAGACAGCCACACAGGTACACACACACACAGCCACACACAGAGCCACACAGGTACACACACACAGCCACACACACACAGAGTCACATACACACACACAGCCACACACATAGACACACACACACAACCTGTCATTAAACCTGCCATAAATCATAATGAGGTAACAACTGAACCAGAATCATGTCTATTCACCAAAAATAACACACTTTTACGGAAACAAACAAACAAACAAAAACAACTCCCCCCCAAAAAAAAACAACAACCAAAAAACAACAACAACAAAAACACAAATTGAAAACAGCCAGATTATAGTATAGAAAATATCAAGTCAGTCACCGAGTAAAAAAATTAATACCTATTCCCTTCACCTGACATGATGCTAATGTTAATGCTGATTCATTTTGAAATCACTGTTATTGATGTGGATATCGATTCACCAAAATGCCATGTGTGTACAAACAACAGAGAGAGAGAGAGAGAGAGAGAGAGAGAGAGAGAGAGAGAGAGAGAGAGAGAGAGAGAGAGATTGAGATGGTTTATTCATATAGGCCACAGCCCCTTTGAAGGGGGATATACAGTAAAATGCTGAAGTCAGACGTTCAAAAGTCTTCATGATGTAACATATACACTTCTCCTTTTGAGTGCTTTATACAGATATAGAGCGAACTCCTTGACAGTCTTTTCATTTGTTGATGACATTAACATGGTAAGTCTAAACAAGCAGGGTATGAGAGAGAGAGAGAGAGAGAGAGAGAGAGAGAGAGAGAGAGAGAGAGAGAGAGAGAGAGAGAGAGAGAGAGAACCCAAAAACAATAAATTGCCACAAAACCAAACTGATAATATTTTCCTCAGCAAGTTATGTTAGCGATGGTTGTTTACACTCTGACTGTGACACAACTGGCAATAAATAGTCAGCTGTAGCGCCAGTATTCCCTGGGTGGAACCCGTGTGACAGAGTAAGGAATGGAGGTTTCCAGCACCAGTATTCCCTGGGTGGAACCCTTGTGACAGAGGAAGGAATGGAGGTTTCCAGCACCAGTATTCCCTGGGTGGAACCCTTGTGACAGAGGAAGGAATGGAGGTTTCCAGCACCAGTATTCCCTGGGTGGAACCCGTGTGACAGAGTAAGGAATGGAGGTTTCCAGCACCAGTATTCCCTGGGTGGAACCCTTGTGACAGAGGAAGGAATGGAGGTTTCCAGCACCAGTATTCCCTGGGTGGAACCCGTGTGACAGAGTAAGGAATGGAGGTTTCCAGCACCAGTATTCCCTGGGTGGAACCCGTGTGACAGAGTAAGGAATGGAGGTTTCCAGCACCAGTATTCCCTGGGTGGAACCCTTGTGACAGAGGAAGGAATGGAGGTTTCCAGCACCAGTATTCCCTGGGTGGAACCCTTGTGACAGAGGAAGGAATGGAGGTTTCCAGCACCAGTATTCCCTGGGTGGAACCCTTGTGACAGAGGAAGGAATGGAGGTTTCCAGCACCAGTATTCCCTGGGTGGAACCCGTGTGACAGAGGAAGGAATGGAGGTTTCCAGCACCAGTATTCCCTGGGTGGAACCCTTGTGACAGAGGAAGGAATGGAGGTTTCCAGCACCAGTATTCCCTGGGTGGAACCCGTGTGACAGAGGAAGGAGCACCAGTATTCCCTGGGTGGAACCCTTCTGACAGAGGAAGGTACGGACGCTGTGCATGTGTCTCTTCTTCTCGTATGTCGGCATTTCTGTATCTGTACAGTCTGGCTGTGCCCTGACCCCTCTGTCTGCCCTTTGCCCGTGGGGGAAACGGCCTTGACCCGTGGCTCTGACTGACCTTGACCTGTGGCCCTGATTGACCTTGACCTTTGGCCATAACTGACTTTGACCTGTGGGCCTAACTGACCTTGGCGTGGTACTTCTGCTCCATCTCCATCTGGCACTGCTCCATGCGCTCGTCGAAGGTCTGCTGGATCTGCTGCACAGAGCGCCTCAGCTCGCCCTTGAAGTAGTCCTCCAGGTTCAGTCCCTTGATGGTCACTGGCTCCTGCTGCATCAGCTCCAGCTGAACACACATAGACACATCCATGAACACCCATAGACACATCCATGACACACAGACACATCCATGAACACCCATAGACACATCCATGAACACCCATAGACACATACATGACACTGGTTCCTGCTGTATCAGCTCCAACTGAACACACATACATGCACATGAACATACATGAACATACATACATATACATGAACATACACATATACATGGACATACACCTGTACACGGCCATACACACAGACATGAACTTACACATATACACGAACATACACATATATAACCACACACACCCATCCACCAACACATACACATCAAACACATGCATGTATATTGCAATGGAATTTACGTGACAAATTGTCTGGGGCAGTTCTCTTGTTGCCGTGGGTTCTTTTACGCGCGTTAAATGCATGTTACACACGGGACCTCGGTTTATCGTCTCATTGGAGTGTCCAGTGTCCAGTGGAGAGGAAGACATTCTGATGGGGTTCATTCCGTGCTCTCAGATTCTCTCGCTTCCCAGGCGGACGCGTAACACTAGGTCTGCACGTCTAGTTACAACCAAGAGAACATGGAGGTCGTCATCACGAAAAAGCTGTGGAAATGGATTGGACACGTCACGCCAAGAGAGCATGGTAAAATCACCCGGACAGCCCTCCACTGGACACCAGAAGGTAGACACAAGACAGGGAGGTCACATCACCCGGACAGCCCTTCACTGGACACCAGAAGGTACAGACTCAAGACAGGAAGGTCACACTACCCGGACAGCCCTTCACTGGACACCACAAGGTAGACTCAAGACAGGAAGGTCACACTACCCGGACAGCCCTTCACTGGACACCAGAAGGTACAGACTCAAGACAGGAAGGTCACATCATCCGGACAGCCCTTCACTGGACACCACAAGGTACAGACACAAGACAGGAAGGTCACATCACCCGGACAGCCCTTCACTGGACACCACAAGGTAGACTCAAGACAGGAAGGTCACATCACCCGGACAGCCCTTCACTGGACACCAGAAGGTACAGACTCAAGACAGGAAGGTCACATCACCCGGACAGCCCTTCACTGGACACCAGAAGGTACAGACTCAAGACAGGAAGGTCACATCACCTTGACAGCCCTTCACTGGACACCACAAGGTAGACTCAAGACAGGAAGGTCACATCACCCGGACAGCCCTTCACTGGACACCACAAGGTAGACTCAAGACAGGAAGGTCACATCATCCGGACAGCCCTTCACTGGACACCAGAAGGTACAGACACAAGACAGGAAGGTCACATCACCCGGACAGCCCTTCACTGGACACCACAAGGTAGACTCAAGACAGGAAGGTCACATCACCCGGACAGCCCTTCACTGGACACCAGAAGGTACAGACACAAGACAGGAAGGTCACATCACCGACAGCCCTTCATTGGACACCAGAAGGTAGACACAAGACAGGGAGGTCACATCACCTGGACAGCCCTTCACTGGACAGCAGAAGGTAGACACAAGACAGGAAGGTCACATCACACGGACAGCCCTTCACTGGACACCAGAAAGTAGACACAAGACGGACCCCAGAAGGTAGACACAAGACGGACCCCAGAAGGTAGACACAAGACAGCAAGGTCACATCACCTGGACAGCCCTTCATTGGACACCAGAAGGTAGACACAAGACAGGAAGGTCACATCACTAGGACAGCCCTTTACTGGACACCAGAAGGTACAGACTCAAGACAGGAAGGTCACATCACCCGGACAGCCCTTCACTGGACACCACAAGGCAGACACAAGATAGGAAGACCAAAGAACACCTGGCGCAGAACAGTGGAAGGAGAACTCCAGACCCTGAAGCACACCTGGGGTACTGTTCAGAGACTGGCCCTAAACAGACAACGGTGGACAGAACTCCAGACCCTGAAGCACACCTGGGGTACTGTTCAGAGACTGGCCCTAAACAGACAACGGTGGACAGAACTCCAGACCCTGAAGCACACCTGGGGTACCATTCAGAGACTGGCCCCAGACAGACAACGGTGGACGGAACTCCAGACCCTGAAGCACACCTGGGGTACCGTTCAGAGACTGGCCCTAAACAGATCAGAGTGGCATTGGAAGTAAGTAAGTTAGCTAGTGAGTAAGTTTTAGTTTCAGCTTCTCAAGAAGGCATCATTGCTCTCGGACGAACGCACATACATTACACCACACCTGTCTCACACCGAATAAAGTACAAGATCAGCACTCTATGCTACAAATGTATTCACAAATCAGCCCCTTCCTATCTCTGTGGCTGCCTTCACCTCTACACTCCTTCTCGCTCACTACGATCAGCTTCGGATCCACTCCACTTACGCATACCCAGATTCAAACTCTCGACTGTTGGCCGCCGTTCTTTCTATGTCTCTGGACCTTGCAATTGGAATGAACTTCCTCTTTCGCTTCGTCAAGTCTCCACACTCAGCTCTTTCAAGTCTGGCCTTAAAACCCACCTCTTCCCAAAATAGCCTCCCTTCCCTGCCTCTTCCTTGTCTTAGAGTTATGCGTGCGTGAGAATGACTGGTGCGAAAGCGCTTAGATTTGTCTACGCACAAGATTCAGCGCTATATAAGTACCATTATTATTATTATTATTACCTGCTAGGCTGATGCCCAACAGTAGCATAGCCCAACGCGCTTGTCAGGCCCTGAGAGTGCATGCACATTATGTACCTATGAGTGGATTTCGTTTTACATAATTTTACCATAGGACAACACTTTTGTTGCCATCGGTTCTTTATCTGTTTACCAAGTGCGTTCTGCACATGGGACCTCGGTTTATCCTTCATCCGAATGACCAAACGCTCAGTCTGATTTTCCTGTAAAACTTGGGAGAAAGGGCGCAGATAAGCGTCTTAACCATTCTGCAAGCTTGCTCCTTGGTAAGTCAGTCATCAGTCAGTCGATGACCCACCTTGTCCAGCAGGTCCTGAAGGAACTCGCACTCCTCAGCTTTGGTCTTGGCCTCCACCTCCTGCTCGATGTGGGCAGCTGTCTCTGCGTCCAGGTCCTGAAGACACAAACACAGAGAGAGCGAAATAGTGTGTGTTTGAAATGTGTGTGTGTGTGTGTGTGTGTGTGTGTGTGTGTGTGTGTGTGTGTGTGTGTGTGTGTGTGTGTGTATGTGTGTGTGTGTGTGTGTGTGTGTGTACCCATCCCTCTGTGCCTCCGTCTTCCATACCCTCTCCCTCTCTCCCTATCTCTCCCCATCCCTCTCTCTCTGTATCTCTCAGACGAGCATTAATGTCCTTGTATCTCCCCTCTCTCCACCCCGGGTGGCACAGTCACCTCCTTCAGACGAGCATTAATGTCCTTGTATCTCCCCTCTCTCTCTCCGGCCCGGGTGGCCCACTCACCACCCTCAGACGAGCATTAATGTCCTTGTATCTCCCCTCTCTCTCTCTCCACCCCGGGTGGCCCACTCACCGCCCCCGGACGAGCATTAATGTCCTTGTATCTCCCCTCTCTCTCCCGCCCGGGTGGCCCACTCACCACCCTCAGACGAGCATTAATGTCCTTGTATCTCCCCTCTCTCTCTCTCCTCCCCGGGAGGCCCACTCACCGCTCTCAGACGAGCATTAATGTCCTTGTATCTCCCCTCTCTCTCCTCTCTCTCTCTCTCCACCCCGGGTGGCCCACTCACCGCCCCCGGACGAGCATTAATGTCCTTGTATCTCCCCTCTCTCTCTCTCCACCCCGGGTGGCCCACTCACCGCCCCCAGACGAGCATTAATGTCCTTGTATCTCCCCTATCTCCCCCTCTCTCACCACCCTGGGTGGCCCACACACCGCTCTCAGACGAGCATTCTCGTCCTTGTATCTCCCCCCTCTCTCTCTCCACCCTGGGTGGCCCACTCACCGCCCTCAGACGAGCATTAATGTTCTTGTATCTCCCCTCTCTTTCTCTCCACCCCGGGTGGCCCACTCACCGCTCTCAGACGAGCATTAATGTCCTTGTATCTCCCCTATCTCTCCTCTCTCTCTCTCTCCACCCCGGGTGGCCCACTCACTGCTCTCAGACGAGCATTAATGTCCTTGTATCTCCCCTATCTCTCCTCTCTCTCTCTCCACCCCGGGTGGCCCACTCACCGCTCTCAGACGAGCATTAATGTCCTTGTATCTCCCCTATCTCTCTTCTCTCTCTCTCCACCCCGGGTGGCCCACTCACCTCCCTCAGACGAGCATTAATGTCCTTGTATCTCCCCTATCTCTCCTCTCTCTCTCCACCCCGGGTGGCCCACTCACGGCTCTCAGACGAGCATTCTCGTCCTTGTATCTCCCCTCTCTCTCTCCACGCTGGGTGGCCCACTCACCGCTCTCAGACGAGCATTACTGTCCTTGTATCTCCCCCCCCCCTCTCTCTCTCTCCACCCTGGGTGGCCCACTCACCGCTCTCAGACGAGCATTCTCGTCCTTGTATTTCTGGAGCAGGGCCCGCAGCTTGGCAATCTCGTCCTCCAGGGACCCACAGCGCATGCGCAGCGTGGTGACCTCCCCCTCGTACTCTCCGATCTGGGAGTTGAGCTGGTCGATCTTCTTGGCCGAGTCCTTGGCGTTCACCTCGTACTGGGCGATGCTGCACACACAGGACGGCATCTCGTCACCACCACGGCGTCATCATCATCGTCGTCATCGTCATTATCGTCGTCATCAACATCGTCATCGTCCTTTTATAATCGTCCATCATATCGTCGTCATCATCATTGTCGTCGTCACACACACACACACACACACATTAATAGACACAGCGACACCGATACTGACACCAAAGCACACAAACACAAATACACACACACACACACACACACACACACAGAGAAACACATAGACAAACACATAGACACACACACACACACACACTTCACATGACAAAACCTGTCACACCAGAAGGAATAGGACGAACACTAAGACCCTCATTCTGATCCTACCCCCCCCCACCCACCCCCTGCCCCCTCTCACCCCCCCCCCCCCCCTTCTTGTTTCGCAGAGTCAACACAAACAATCCCCCACCCTCCCCTTGCTGTCTGACGTGCCCGATATGGTACTAAATCCAGCGCCGCCCTGTCGCCTACCCGGCAAGTGTACCCAGGGTGGGTAGGCTAAGGGACAGGGTGGCGGGCAGACAAGGCGGGTGGAGTGGAAACAAACTTCACGCCTGATCAGGTAACACTAACATGTCTGCCCCTCCAGACACAGGAAGGAACAGGCCCACCCAGACACAGAAAGGAACAGGTCCACCACCCAGACACAGGAAGGAACAGGTCCACCACCCAGACACAGGAAGGAGCAGGTCCACCACCCAGACACAGGAAGGAACAGGTCCACCACCCAGACACAGGAAGGAACAGGTCCACCACCCAGACACAGGAAGGAACAGGTCCACCCAGACACAGGTAGGAACAGGTCCACCAACCAGACACAGGAAGGAGCAGGTCCACCACCCAGACACAGGAAGGAACAGGTCCAGACACAGGAAGGAACAGGTCCACCACCCAGACACAGGAAGGAACAGGTCCACCACCCAGACACAGAAAGGAACAGGTCCACCCAGACACAGAAAGGAACAGGTCCACCACCCAGACACAGAAAGGAACAGGTCCACCACCCAGACACAGGAAGGAACAGGTCCACCACCCAGACACAGGAAGGAACAGGTCCACCACCCAGACACAGGAAGGAACAGGTCCACCCAGACACAGAAAGGAACAGGTCCACCACCCAGACACAGGAAGGAACAGGTCCACCACCCAGACACAGGAAGGAACAGGTCCACCCAGACACAGGAAGGAACAGGTCCACCACCCAGACACAGGAAGGAACAGGTCCACCACCCAGACACAGACAGGAACAGGTCCACCACCCAGACACAGGAAGGAACAGGTCCACCACCCAGACACAGAAAGGAACAGGTCCACCACCCAGACACAGGAAGGAACAGATTCACCACCCAGACACAGAAAGGAACAGGTCCACCACCCAGACACAGAAAGGAACAGGTCCATCCAGACACAGAAAGGAACAGGTCCACCCAGACAGAGAAAGGAACAGGTCCACCCAGACACAGAAAGGAACAGGTCCACCACCCAGACACAGGAAGGAACAGGTCCACCACCCAGACACAGGAAGGAACAGGTCCACCACCCAGACACAGGAAGGAACAGGTCCACCACCCAGACACAGGAAGGAACAGGTCCACCCAGACACACGAAGGAACAGGTCCACCACCCAGACACACGAAGGAACAGGTCCACCACCCAGACACAGGCCCCCCCAGGGGACGTAACTCTACACCGGAGGTGTGGATAGAGACACACAGTGGGGTGGTGCGTGGGGGGTGCGGGGCGTGGGGTGTGTCTTAGCGTGGAAGAGGAAACTCGTTTCGTCCAGGAAATGTCCTGCCTCGCCTCAAACACTGAGCCTGTCACTGTTCGACTTCAGAGAGAGAGAGAGAGAGAGAGAGAGAGAGAGAGAGAGAGTTTGTGTTTCAGTTTCAGTAGCTCAAGGAGGCATCGCTGCGTTCGGACAAATTCATATACGCTACACCACATCTGCCGAGCAGATGCCTGACCAGCAGCGTAACCCAACACGCTTAGTCAGGCCTTGAGAAAACAAATTATTTATTTATTTATGTTTTTATTTATTTATATATTTATTTATTTTATTTCATTTTATTTTTCATTTATTATTTATTTTATTTTATTTTATTATAATTTTTTTTGTACGCTTATATTTGACTTCAAGTTTTTGCGCCTTATACATATTATTATTATTAGTAGTAGTAGCAGTAGAGAGAGAACTCAGAATTCAAAACGATATTATTCAAGAATTAAGATTTTAGGCATAGCCTATTCTTCCAATCTGTCCTTGCTTACCTACATCAGTTACAAACTGCACACACAGAGAGGGAGAGCGAGAGACGGAGAGAGAGAGAGAGAGAGAGAACTCAAAACGTTTTTTATTCAAGGATTAAGATTTTAGGCATTGCCTATTCTTCCAATCTGTCCTTGCTAATCTACATCTAGTACAAATAGCACACACATAAATGAAAGGAAAAAGTTTTCATGCAGAATTGTATACATAATGAAGAAAACACCCCCCCCCCCGGCCCCCACACACACCCCCACATCTGTGCACACACATGCATACACACACTGACGCTCGCGTGCGAGCGCACACACATACATACACACACACGCACACACACACACTGACAGCATCCCCTCACTCCCCCCCCCCCCCCCCCCCCCACACACACACACACTAAGATTGACAGATGGATAGGACAGTGATTCACAGAGAGAGAGAGAGAGAGAGAGAGAGAGAGAGAGAGAGAGAGAGAGAGATGTCATCAATATAGAAGTTCCAGAAACATCCGGGTGTTTAAAAGGTACAGTATTGTTACTGTCTCTGAAATCTATGAGAGAGAGAGAGAGAGAGAGAGAGAGAGAGAGAGAAAACAAAGAGGAGAGGCAGAGGAGAAGGAGAGAGAGAGGCTCACAGCCAGACAGACAGACAGACAGAGGGTGGAGACGTGCAGACAGCAGGAGTAGTGTGTGGTCAAGGGGTCAGCCATGGCTGGCTGGCTGGCTGGACAGTACTTGAGCAGGTTCACGGGTCACTGACCACAGGTCAACAGACACACGGTGAAGGGGGACATGGGCAATGTGATGGTGGTGGTGGTGGTGGGATTCTTTTTCTTCTTTGAGGGGGAGGGGCGGGGTAGGGGAATGCAGGACATGGTTGGAGCGAGAAGCAGCCATGAAAGATTGTGCTGACTGTGTCTGTCTGTCCGCAGCGTGTCTCAGTCCCCCCCCCTCCCCCCCCCCGCTCCCTTCATCCCTCCCTCCCCTCCAATGTGGGGTCCGTTTTGTGGTGTCCGACGACATGGACAGTGGCACGTCTTTTTGCCCCCCCCCCCCCCACCGCCCCGAGCCCCCTCCCTTTGCCACGAACATATTTGCTCGTCGACGAAAGCGTTGTCTCAAGTTGTATCAAGTCTGTGTTGTGTGTCTGTGTGTCTGTATCTCGTTCACCTGTATACGACTCTCCCTCCTTCCCCCTCAATGGTCACCACCCCTCACACACACACACACCCCGTCTGTCCCCCCCCCCCCCCAACACACACACCACACCCCCCGTCTCTCCCCCCCCCCAACACACACACCACAACCCTCGTCTCCCCCCCCCCAACACACACACACCACACCCCCGTCTCTCCCCCCCCCAACACACACACCACACCCCCCGTCTTCCCCCCCCCCCCAACACACACACCACAACCCCCGTCTCTCCCCCCCCCCCAACACACACACCACACCCCCCGTCTCCCCCCCCCCGCCCCCAACACACACACCACACCCCCCGTCTGTCCCCCCCACCCACCCCCCGAACACACACCACACCCCCCCGTCTCTCCCCCCCAACACACACACCACACCCCCCGTCTCCCCCCCCCCCCAACACACACTCTGATCCAGCCTAAAGCCCCACCATGTACCAAGCAATGTTAGTACAGCCAGTGCCAGCAGAGGTGGGGGGGTGGGGGTTGGGGTTGGGTTTGGAGGGTGAAAGTGAGGCTCTGACACGTCTGGCCTGACGCCGGGTGCACGGGTCAATGGACAGCAGGCGGCTACATACCCCTTGTCACCCTCAATCCACCCACCCACCCACACATACACCCAAGGCACCTACCCCAAGGACACGGGCTTTCGTCAGACCCTGACTCAAATACTTATCTGTTGGCAAGGTGTGCAGGTGGGGGAGAGGAAGGATGGGGGCAGGGTGTAGGTGGGGAATAGGGGGGAGAGGGGGGCACCATAGCGGGGCAGGGGTCCTTGAGGGCTGCACAGACTGCACTCTAACAAGGAGGGCGGTCCCAGACCCGTCACGTGACCGTGACTGACAGCTCAAACACACAACAGCCGGCATCACTGTCACTGTACAGCACAGTGACAGCTCAAACACACAGCCGGCATCACTGTCACTGTACAGCTCACTGACAGCTCAAACACACAGCCATCACTGTCACTGTACAACACACTGACAGCTTTAACACACAGCCGCCATCACTGTCACTGTACAGCACACTGACAGCTCAAACACACAGCCGGCATCACTGTCACTGTACAGCACACTGACAGCTCAAACACACAGCCATCACTGTCACTGTACAGCACACTGACAGCTCAAACACACAGTCATCACTGTCACAGTACAGCACACTGACAGCTCAAACACACAGCCGCCATCACTGTCACTGTACAGCACACTGACAGCTCAAACACACAGCCATCACTGTCACAGTACAGCACACTGACAGCTCAAACACACAGCCATCACTGTCACAGTACAGCACACTGACAGCTCAAACACACAGCCATCACTGTCACTGTACAGCACACTGACAGCTCAAACACACAGCCATCACTGTCACTGTAAAACACACTGACAGCTCAAACACACAGCCGCCATCACTGTCACTGTACAGCACACTGACAGCTCAAACACACAGCCATCACTGTCACAGTACAGCACACTGACAGCTCAAACACACAGCCATCACTGTCACAGTACAGCACACTGACAGCTCAAACACACAGCCATCACTGTCACAGTACAGCACACTGACAGCTCAAACACACAGCCATCACTGTCACAGTACAGCACACTGACAGCTCAAACACACAGCCGCCATCACTGTCACTGTACAGCACAGTGACAGCTCAAACACACAGCCATCACTGTCACTGTACAGCACACTGACAGCTCAAACACACAGCCATCACTGTCACTGTAAAACACACTGACAGCTCAAACACACAGCCGGCATCACTGTCACTGTACAGCACACTGACAGGTCAAACACACAGCCGGCATCACTGTCACTGTACAGCACACTGACAGCTCAAACACACAGCCGCCATCACTGTCACTGTACAGCACACTGACAGCTCAAACACACAGCCATCACTGTCACTGTACAGCACACTGACAGCTCAAACACACAGCCATCACTGTCACTGTAAAACACACTGACAGCTCAAACACACAGCCGGCATCACTGTCACTGTACAGCACACTGACAGCTCAAACACACAGCCGGCATCACTGTCACTGTACAGCACAGTGACAGCTCAAACACACAGCCGCCATCACTGTCACTGTACAGCACACTGACAGCTCAAACACACAGCCGGCATCACTGTCACTGTACAGCACACTGACAGCTCAAACACACAGCCGGCATCACTGTCACTGTACAACACACTTCCGCTTTGGCACGGTTTGACTGCAGGGCTTTAAACGCTTGTGAGTTTGATAGCTATTTCAAGTGTGTGTGGGTGGCGGTGGTGGGGCACAGACTACAAATGACTGAGGAAAACCAGCCCCCAGCACAGACATAGGAACAGATCGATACCGCCTGATCATATCTGAATATACACTGCGCGCCGTGTACTCTGGTAGCCTGATCATTATATATATATATATATATATATATATATATATATATATATATATATATATATATATATATATATATATGCATCGTCTTGTAGTCAGGTAGTGGTGTAGTCATGTAGCAGCCGTCACCCCCCCCCCACCCCCCCTCTCCTCTCCCCGCACAAACACACATAGCGGGCTACGTGATCTCGCATACAATCCATTCCTTACTATAGCATTCAGCTGCCCTACACACACACACACACACACGCACACACACACACACAGCACTATGTTTTTATGTACAGGACTGCAGTGCACTATGCCTTCTGTAAGACCTACACAAACTCAGTCACTGTAGCCTGTGAAATTCAGTCCCCCTGCCTTACTGTACTCTGGTGAACCGGGAAAAAAATCAAGTTCTGCTACATTATGTTCCAGAACATGGTGAAGTCACACCCACGGTTACCTGCCCCCGACAGCCTGTTGTAAAAAGTACCCCCCCCACCCCGATCCCTCGCTAAAATATATTCATTCATGTCTTGTGCTTCTGTAATCCCTCATTCCTCCTCCTCTCTGTCTGTCTGTCTGTCTATCTGTCTGACTGTGCTTGCCTGATTGTCTGTCTAACCGTCTAACCTGTCTATCTCTTTGTCGAATTGTCGGAACGTATGTCTGCCTAACTGTTTGCCAATGTCTGTCTGTCTGTCAGTCTATCTGTCTAACTGATAGTTGTATCTCTGTCTGACTCTCTCTCTCTCTTTGTGTGTGTGTGTGTGTGTGTGTGTGTGTGTGTGTGTGTGTGTGTGTGAGAGAGAGAGAGAGAGAGAGAGAGAGAGAGAGAGTCCGGGGGATTCCCCAGCATCACCAGGGAGCGATGTCTGCACAACCTGTATCCTCCTCTTCTTCACCCCCTCTAATACCCCTCCTCTTCTCCCCCCCCACCTCCCCCTTAGCGTGCGGAGTGACGTCATAAGAGGCCCAAAGGGCAGAGGGTGGAGGGTGGTCTGGGGGGGGGGGAGGAGGTTGTGGGGAGGAAGAGGAGGGTCTTGGCGTGGTTTGGGCGCCGCGTCTGCAGACAGCCGGTCGACAAATCGATCAGAGGACACACTGGTCTTCCTCTGGCACCACCCACTGCTGCCCGCTGTGACGGCCCACAGGGCGGAGGGGGCGGGGTGGGGTGATGGGGGTGGGTGGGGTTGGTGGGGGGTGAGAACAGACCCCCATGGGTCTCTAATCCGGTTATGGGACACGTTTGCATCAACCATAAGTTCATGAGACGTGTCTGTACCCATCCATTAGTTCATGAGACGTGTCTGTACCAACCATTAGTTCATGGGACGTGTCTGTACCAACCATTAGCTCATGAGACGTGTCTGTACCAACCATTAGTTCATGAGACGTGCCTGTACCCATCCATTAGTTCACGAGACGTGTCTGTACCAACCATTAGTTCATGGGACGTGTCTGTACCATCCATTAGTTCATGAGACGTGTCTGTACCAACCATTAGTTCATGAGACGTGTCTGTACCAACCATTAGTTCATGAGACGTGTCTGTACCCATCCATTAGGTCATAAGACGTGCCTGTACCCATCCATTAGTTCATGAGACGTGTCTGTACCAACCATTAGTTCATGAGACGTGTCTGTACCAACCATTAGGTCATAAGACGTGCCTGTACCCATCCATTAGTTCACGAGACGTGTCTGTACCAACCATTAGTTCATGAGACGTGTCTGTACCCATCCATTAGTTCATGAGACGTGTCTGTACCAACCATTAGTTCATGAGACGTGTCTGTACCACCCATTAGGTCATGAGACGTGTCTGTACCCATCCATTAGGTCATGAGACGTGTCTGTACCCATCCATCAGTTCATGAGACGTGTCTGTACCAACCATAAGTTCATAAGACGTGTCTGTACCAACCATAAGTTCATGACACGTGTCTGTACCCATCCATTAGTTCATGAGACGTGTCTGTACCAACCATAAGTTCATGAGACGTGTCTGTACCAACCATTAGTTCACGGGACGTGTCTGTACCAACCATAAGTTCATAAGACGTGTCTGTACCAACCATAAGTTCATGAGACGTGTCTGTACCCATCCATTAGTTCATGAGACGTGTCTGTACCCAACCATTAGTTCATGAGACGTGTCTGTACCAACCATTAGTTCATGGGACGTGTCTGTACCAACCATTAGTTCATGAGACGTGTCTGTACCCAACCATAAGTTCATGAGACGTGTCTGTACCCATCCATTAGTTCATGTGACGTGTCTGTACCCAACCATAAGTTCATAAGACGTGTCTGTACCAACCATTAGTTCATGAGACGTGTCTGTACCCATCCATTAGTTCATGAGACGTGTCTGTACCAACCATTAGTTCATGAGACGTGTCTGTACCACCCATTAGGTCACGAGACGTGTCTGTACCCATCCATTAGGTCATAAGACGTGCCTGTACCCATCCATTAGTTCATGAGACGTGTCTGTACCAACCATTAGTTCATGAGACGTGTCTGTACCAACCATTAGGTCATAAGACGTGCCTGTACCCATCCATTAGTTCACGAGACGTGTCTGTACCAACCATTAGTTCATGAGACGTGTCTGTACCCATCCATTAGTTCATGAGACGTGTCTGTACCAACCATTAGTTCATGAGACGTGTCTGTACCACCCATTAGGTCATGAGACGTGTCTGTACCCATCCATTAGGTCATGAGACGTGTCTGTACCCATCCATCAGTTCATGAGACGTGTCTGTACCAACCATAAGTTCATAAGACGTGTCTGTACCAACCATAAGTTCATGACACGTGTCTGTACCCATCCATTAGTTCATGAGACGTGTCTGTACCAACCATAAGTTCATGAGACGTGTCTGTACCAACCATTAGTTCACGGGACGTGTCTGTACCAACCATAAGTTCATGAGACGTGTCTGTACCAACCATAAGTTCATAAGACGTGTCTGTACCAACCATAAGTTCATGAGACGTGTCTGTACCCATCCATTAGTTCATGAGACGTGTCTGTACCCAACCATTAGTTCATGAGACGTGTCTGTACCAACCATTAGTTCATGGGACGTGTCTGTACCAACCATTAGTTCATGAGACGTGTCTGTACCCAACCATAAGTTCATGAGACGTGTCTGTACCCATCCATTAGTTCATGTGACGTGTCTGTACCCAACCATAAGTTCATGAGACGTGTCTGTACCAACCATTAGTTCATGGGACGTGTCTGTACCAACCATTAGCTCATGAGACGTGTCTGTACCAACCATTAGTTCATGAGACGTGTCTGTACCAACCATTAGTTCATGAGACGTGTCTCTATCAGTCATAAATTCATAGAACACGTCTGTATCAGTAATTCGTTCATGGGACATGTCCATGTCAGTCATTCATTCGTGTCACACGTGTGTATCGGCTATTAGTTCATAGAACACGTGTGTTTATATCAGTCATTCGTTCATGTAACACGTCTGTATCAGCCAATAGTTCATAGAACACGTGTGTCTATATCAGTCATTCGTTCATGGAACACGTCTGTATCAGCCAATAGTTCATAGAACACGTGTGTCTATATCAGTCATTCGTTCATGGAACACGTCTGTATCAGCCAATAGTTCATAGAACGCGTGTGTCTATATCAGTCATTCATCCATAGGATCTGTATCAGCCATTAGCTCATGTCATGACGCTGTTCTCCCCTTGCCACGTCATCACAATCACACGTCACAGCCTCCACCCCCCCCCCCTCCACCACCACTGTCATGACGCTGTTCTCCCCTTGTCACGTCATCACAATCACACGTCACAGCCTCCACCCCCCCACCCCTCCACCACCACTGTCATGACGCTGTTCTCCCCTTGCCACGTCATCACAATCACACGTCACAGCCTCCACCCCCCACCCCTCCACCACCACTGTCATGACGCTGTTCTCCCCTTGCCACGTCATCACAACACACGTCACAGCCTCCACCCCCCCCCCACCACCACTGTGATGACGCTGTTCTCCCCTTGTCACGTCATCACAACACACGTCACAGCCTCCACCCCCCACCCCTCCACCACCACTGTCATGACGCTGTTCTCCCCTTGTCACGTCATCACAATCACACATCACAGCCTCCATCCCCCCCCCCCCATCCACCACCACTGTCATGACGCTGTTCTCCCCTTGACACGTCATTACAATCACACGTCACAGCTTCCACCCGGGCCCCGCCACATGGGCATGACATCATCAGTCAGTTGCAGCCAATCAGATGACAGCTAAATGCGACGTCATTCCAACCAACAGGAGGGGTGGGGGGTGGGGGTGACTTGAGGAGTGTGAGGGAGTGATTTATGTAAGGCTGTTATGTCTGTTGGTGTGTTATGACAGCTTTGATGATAACATATAAGGCTGTGTGTTGGATGGCCATTCATGTTACAGATGTGATGATATTATGTTAAGACTGTCAGTTGGCTAGCCAGTCAAGACAGATGCTGTGTGATTAATTTGTAACCAGTCCAGCATGAAGGCGAAGACCTGTGCATTGAACATCGTATTATAAAGGCCGGAAACCAACAGGCAACTCTGTAAATCACAACTTATATAGTCTGTTATGAAGTGCTGGGGGTTGTCTTTTCTTGTGTGATGGGAACGTTTACAACTGGCGCAGCTGTTGTGCAGTGTTACGAAAAGAAGAGGGAAAGCCAAGACACACACACACACACACACACAGACCGCACACACACACACACACACACACACACACACACACACACACACAGACCGCACACATACACACACACACACACACACACAGACTGCACACACACACACACGCACACACACACACACACACGCGCGCGCTTCGCTGTAAAGAAAGGGGGATACAGCCAGATATTTATTTACAGAGAGAGAGAGAGAGGAGGGGGGAGGAAGGGGGGGAGGGGGGAGGAAGGGGTGGGAGGTGACAGATATGTAGACATGGCCCTAGTATGTTAATAAAGGCCCTAATGATAGTCAGTCACACAGACACATACACACACACCTGACCCTTCTGCCGACCATGGACAGGTGCGCGCGCGCGTGTGTGTGTGTATGTGTGTGTGTGTGTGTGTGTGTGTGTGTGTGTGTGTGTGTAAATGTATGCATGTGCACATTGTATGTGTGAAACCGAATGCGTGAAAGTGACGCTTTATAGCAGGCTATAACCTGTGCTTTTATTATCGACAGTGAAAGCAACCTTTTCTGAAAGAAAAAAAAGAAAAAAGACAAAGAAGAAAGGCATGAACAAAATGTTGCTGCTGTGTGGCTCACACACTGTCATGTGGGTGTTTGTCCTCAAGTCAGTGTGGGGCCCACACACTGTGTCATGTGGGTGTTTGTCCTCGAGTCAGTGTGGGGCCCACACACTGTGTCATGTGGGTGTTTGTCCTGTGTCAGTGTGGCCCACACACTGTGTCATGTGGGTGTTTGTCCTGTGTCAGTGTGGCCCACACACTGTGTCATGTGGGTGTTTGTCCTGTGTCAGTGTGGGCCCACACACTGTGTCATGTGGGTGTTTGTCCTGTGTCAGTGTGGCCCACACACTGTGTCATGTCGGTGTTTGTCCTCAGTCAGTGTGGGCCCATACACTGTGTCATGTCGGTGTTTGTCTTCAAGTCAGTGTGGCCCACACACTGTGTCATGTGGGTGTTTGTCCTGTGTCAGTGTGGGCCCACACACTGTGTCATGTGGGTGTTTGTCCTGTGTCAGTGTGGGCCCACACACTGTGTCATGTCGGTGTTTGTCTTCAAGTCAGTGTGGCCCACACACTGTGTCATGTGGGTGTTTGTCCTGTGTCAGTGTGGGCCCACACACTGTGTCATGTGGGTGTTTGTCCTGTGTCAGTGTGGGCCCACACACTGTGTCATGTGGGTGTTTGTCCTGTGTCAGTGTGGGCCCACACGCTGTGTCATGTGGGTGTTTGTCCTGTGTCAGTGTGGGCCCACACACTGTGTCATGTGGGTGTTTGTCCTGTGTCAGTGTGGCCCACACACTGTGTCATGTCGGTGTTTGTCCTCAAGTCAGTGTGTGTGGCTCAGTGAAAGACTTCGCCAGTTCAACAGTCAGTTGATTGTGGAGGGAAAAAAAAAATCTTGGCGCTCATCCACACGTTCACACGAGGTCACTGAAGGACATGGAAGTGAGGGGGAGGAGGGGGCGAGGGTGTGGGAGGTGAGGGGGAGGATAGGGGTGTTGTGTTGGGGGGAACTGGTGTGTGTGTGGGTGGGGGGTTGGGGGGTGGTGGACGTGGAGCTGGGAGGAAAAGGGGTGGGGAAGGATGGTGGAAGGGGTGGAGAGGAAGAAGAAGAAGATTACGTCCCTTTTCAATGTCGGCTATTGATCGGCTGTACTGCCCACTTCGAGTGTTCTCAACCCGCGTTTTGGTGTGTGTGTGTGTGTGTGTGTGTGTGTGTGTGTGTGTATGATGATGATGAAAAAGAATTATTCTATTTCGCGCGCGTGTATGTATATGATGATTAAAAAAAAAGAAGAAAAAAAAAAGAATTCTCTTTTTATAGTTCTGACAGCCTTTCTGTCTGAAGTCAAAAGATCATTGACGATGGAATGAGTCACTCGCCACCCTCACCCACGTTATACCACCCTTCTCTGTCCCTCCCCCATCTCCCCCCTGCCCATGTCCCTCCCCCTCCCTCTGAGACAATCGATAAGAGCTGTTCAAGGACAGGCTGACTGCCGGAAAAGCTGGCACTGTACATAACAGCAGGAACGATTCCAACACTGTCACAGACACCTCAAAAACTGACACTGTAAACGACTCAATATTGTCACAGACACCTAAAAAAACTGACACTGTAAACGACTCAACACTGTCACAGACACCTCAAAAACTGGCACTGTACACGACTCAACACTGTCGCAGACACCTCAAAAACTGGCACTGTACACGACTCAACACTGTCGCAGACACCTCAAACTGACACCTTCTACTGGAGTTCTTTGCTGTTGTTGTTGGTGGAGTTGATGGTGGTGGTGTGGTGGTGATGGTGGTGGTGTGGTGGTGATAGTGGTGATGGTGGTGGTGGTGATGATGATGATGATGATGGTGGTGGTGGTGGTGATGGTTGTGGTGGTGGTGTTGATGGTGGTGGTGGTGTTGGTGGTGGTGGTGGTGGTGATGATGATGGTGGTGGTGATGATAATGGTGGTGGTGATGTGGTGGTGCTGGTAGTGGTGGTGGTGGTGATGATGGTGGTGGTGGTGGTGATGATGATGATGATGGTGGTGTTGATGATGATGGTGATGATGATGATGGTGATGATGATGATAATGATGGTGGTGGTGGTGATGATGATGATGACGATGATGGTGATGATGATGATAATGATGGTGGTGGTGATGATGATGGTGATGATGATGATGATGGTGGTGGTGGTGGTGGTGTTGGTGATGATGGTGGTGGTGAGGTGCAGAAGATGTGTGCAGAGCAGCGTGCTGGCTCAGGCAAACAGCACATCCCTCCCCTCCACAAGTTTGATGCCCAGTCAGGTCGCCTAGCAACCACAGGCCCTGTCTAACCGCCCCCCCCCCTCCCCCACCCCACCCTCCTCCCCCACCTTATGCATAATTCATAGCACGTGCCCTGTTCATGCTGGTTTCATTCCAAGTGTCTTGTGTGTGTGTGTGTGTGTGTGTGTGTGTGTGTGTGTGTGTGTGTGTGTGTGTGTGTGTGTGTGTGTGTGTGTGTGTGTGTGTGTGTGTTGTGTGTGTGTGTGTGTGTGTTGTGTGTGTGTGTGTGTGTGTGTGTGCGAGAGAGAGAGAGAGAGAGAGAGAGAGAGAGAGAGAGAGAGAGAGAGAGTGTGTGTGTGTGTGTGTGTGTGTGTGTGTGTGTGTGTGTGTGTGAAAGAACTCCATGGTAAACACACTAAACGGCACCAACATTCCAAAGTGTGTTCCACATAACGTCGGCAAAACCAATGATGAAAAAAAAAAGTACTGGTCCTGTCAAATTACTGACAATCAGGAGGAATAACCTTCAGTTAGCAGGGAGGTAGGTCAGGCCCTCGTCATATAACGGAGATCATTCCCCCCACCCCTCCCTCTCCCACCCCCATGTACAGTAATGACTGCTGATTCCCAAGCCACACTACTCAGCATCATTATACCCCACACCATCATTATACCCCACACCACAACTCACCATCATTATACCCCACACCATCATTATACCCCACACCATAACTCACCATCATTATATCGCACACCATAACTCACCATCATTATACCCCACACCATAACTCACCATCATTATACCCCACACTATCATTATACCCCACACCATAACTCACCATCATTATACCCTACAACCATAACTCACCATCATTATACCCCACACCATCATTATACCCCACACCACTACTCAGCATCATTATACCCCACACCATAACTCACCATCATTATACCCCACACCATAACTCACCATCATTATACCCCACACCATAACTCACCATCATTATACCCCACACCATAACTCACCATCATTATACCCCACACCATAACTCACCATCATTATACCCCACACCACAACTCACCATCATTATACCCCACACTATCATTATACCACACACCATAACTCACCATCATTATACCCCACACCATCATTATACCCCACACCACTACTCAGCATCATTATACCCCACACCATCATTATACCCCACACCATAACTCACCATCATTATACCCCACACCATCATTATACCCCACACCATTACTCACCATCATTATACCCCACACCATCATTATACCCCACACCACAACTCAGCATCATTATACCCCACACCACAACTCACCATCATTATACCCCACACCACAACTCACCATCATTATACCCCACACCACAACTCACCATCATTATACCCCACACCACGCACCACACACACACACCACACTGACACTTCACATACCGCATACCATCACGCCATGTTTACATGTTTATTTCGCAGTTAAGTTATTTCACTGAAAAAAAAACAAAAAAACAAACATCTTGCAAAAAACAGGCAGTGCATTCCACAAAGCCCCCCCCCCCCCCCCCCCCAATGAAAAGGCCGCAGTTTGAATGCTTCAGTTCTCATGGAACTGTCACTGTGGTCATGATGAATACCGACGTCAAAATGTCCACGTGTCAGTGAGCATTAAAGTGTCACGGCTGTTTGGCGTGCGGGTGTGGGTGTGGGAAAGAAAACTGGCTGCTTGTGCCTACCGAAAGAATACACACACACACACACGCACACACACACACACACCACAACATACATACACCACACCACACCATACACACACACACACACCACAACATACATACACCACACCACACCACACCATACACACACACACCACAACATACATACACCACACCACACCACACCACACCATACACACACACACACACACACACACAACCACAGTTGCCTCAACACAGCCTACATGATGACGAATTCCCTCCCTGTCGGCTTTTGCGTCACAACTGTCACGATGGTTATTCATGAGGAGGACAGGAGGGGATGGTTATTCATGAGGAGGACAGGAGGGGTCGGGGGTGGGGAGGGGGTGGGGGTTGGTGGGAGGTGACTGACCCCCCCCTTCACCATCCCTCCCCCCACCACCACCACCCCCCTCGTCACTCCTTTCCCTTCTTCCCTGAAGGTCGGGGGGAAAGACTACAGTCACTGCTGCCAGCTGGCAGGACAGGGAGAGAAAGTACAGAGAGAGAGAGAGAGAGAGAGAGGGGGGGGGGGAGATAAATAGAGGGGGAGAGAGAGAGAAAGAGAGGGAGATAGAGGGGGAGAGAGAGAGAGGGGGGGGGGCAGGAGGGAGAGAGAGAGAGAGGGAGGGAGAGAGAAAGAGAGGGAGAGAGAGAGGGGGGGGGGGCAGGAGGGAGGGAGAGAGAGAGAGAGAGAGGGGGGGGGGCAGGAGAGAGAGAGAGAGAGGAGGGAGTTTCCATAGTAACCAATGCGGGGTCAGTGACACCTGGGGACAACGGGACGATGAACACACAGCGTGGTTTCCATAGTAACCCAAGCCGGGGTCACTGACACCTGGGGACAACGGGCGCCAGGGCGTCAACTCACCAGGTGTGATAACTCTTTAATCACAGGTAAGTTACCCCCCCTTGTTGCTAATCACGGCACTCAGCACGTTAACCCCTCAGGTCACACCAGTCAGGGGAAGTGAAAACTGATCTCTGAGGCCTGGGATGGGGTGGGGAGAGGGGAGAGGGGAGAAGGGAGAAGGGAGAAGGGACCAGGATACCTCAGTGTTGGCAGCACTGGCCGGCCGGGGAGTTGTTCCCACTGTGTGGCTTGTCGCCCATTGCTACCTGCCCAGTGCTACCTGCTGCTACCTGCCCAGTGCTACCTGCCCAGTGCTACCTGCTGCTACCTGCCCAGTGCTACCTGCTGCTACCTGCCCAGTGCTACCTGCTGCAACCTGCCCAGTGCTACCTACCCAGTGCTACCTGCCCAGTGCTACCCGCTGCTACCTGCCCAGTGCTACCTGCTCCTACCTGCCCAGTGCTACCTGCCCAGTGCCAGTGCTACCTGCCCAGTGCTACCTGCTCCTACCTGCCCAGTGCTACCTGCCCAGTGCTACCTGTCGAATGAGGGGAGCACACCCGACAGAAACATCCAGTGTGGAGAGGGGTGACGGGTGGTGGGGGGTGGGGGGGGGGGTCCGTCACCAGATCTGACTAGTCCCAGAAGACATGCTGTGTCCTGAACAATGTGGTCCACAGCTCAGTTCCTCTGGGCGGCGACTCCACGACTTCGCTGAGGTGAGGGAGGATCAGCCGTCAGCCGCACCAACACGTCTCTGTGTGTGTGTGTGTGTGTGTGTGTGTGTGTGTGTGTGTGTGTGTGTGTGTGAGCCAGAGAGAGAGAGAGAGAGAGAGAGAGAGAGAGACTGGTGGCACTGTGGTGGGCGAAGTAAACAGGTGAGTCAGTAGTGTTGTCTTGAGGTCCCTGAACAAAGAGCCACCCGTAACTCCACCCCCCCCCCCACCCGCCCCCCACTCCCCTCTTCCGTACCCCCACCCCGCCCACACGCCAATCACACTCTGCTCAACACGGGTGTGGATTTCACGGCGATACCACGTCAACTGTAAGGGGAGACCAGCGATCTATTCACACCTGATAGGTATCTCACCCCGCCCCCCCCCTCCTCCCTCCCCGGTCAGTGCGCCTTCCCCATCCTCCCTCTCACCAACGACGTATTTTGTCATCAATTTGTCAATCAGTTGGTCGCTAGATACACACCACACAGCCATCATATTTTGTCATCAATTTGTCAATCAGTTGGTCGCTAGATACACACCACACAGCCATCATATTTCGTCATCAATTTGTCAATCAGTTGGTCGCTGGATACACACCACACAGCAATCATATTTTGTCATCAATTTGTCAATCAGTTGGTCGTTAGATACACACCACACAGCCATCATATTTTGTCATCAATTTGTCAATCAGTTGGTCGCTAGATACACACCACACAGCCATCATATTTTGTCATCAATTTGTCAATCAGCTGGTCGCTGGATACACACCACACAGCAATCATACTTTGTCATCAATTTGTCAATCAGTTGGTCGCTGGATACACATCATACAGCCATCATATTTTGTCATCAATTTGTCAATCAGTTGGTCGCTAGATACACACCACACAGCAATCATATTTTGTCATCAATTTGTCAATCAGTTGGTCGCTGGATACACACCACACAGCCATCATATTTTGTCATCAATTTGTCAATCAGTTGGTCGCTGGATACACACCACACAGCAATCATATTTTGTCATCAATTTGTCAATCAGTTGGTCGTTAGATACACATCATACAGCCATCATATTTCGTCATCAATTTGTCATTGAGTTGGTCGCTGGATACACACCACACAGCAATCATATTTTGTCATCAATTTGTCAATCAGTTGGTCGCTGGATACACACCACACAGCAATCATACTTTGTCATCAGTTTGTCAATCAGTTGGTCGCTGGATACACACCACACTCCCATCATATTTTGTCATCAATTTGTCAATCAGTTGGTCGCTGGATACACACCACACAGCCATCATATTTTGTCATCAATTTGTCAAGCAGTTGGTCGCTGGATACACACCACACAGCCATCATATTTTGTCATCAATTTGTCAATCAGCTGATCGCTGGATACACACCACACAGCCATCATATTTTGTCATCAATTTGTCAATCAGTTGGTCGCTGGATACACACCACACACCCATCATATTTTGTCATCAATTTGTCATTCAGTTGGTCGCTGGATACATACCACCACACAGCCATCATATTTTGTCATCAATTTTTCATTCAGTTGGTCGCTAGATACACACCACACAGCCATCATATTTTGTCATCAATTTGTCAATCAGTTGGTCGCTGGATACACACCACACAGCCATGATATTTTGTCATCAATTTGTCAATCAGTTGGTCGCTAGATACACACCACACAGCCATCATATTTTGTCATCAATTTGTCATTCAGTTGGTCGCTAGATACACACCATACAGCAATCATATTTTGTCATCAATTTGTCAAGCAGTTGGTCGCTGGATACACACCACACAGCCATCATATTTTGTCATCAATTTGTCAATCAGTTGGTCGCTAGATACACACCACACAGCCGTCATATTTTGTCATCAATTTGTCAATCAGTTGGTCGCTGGATACACACCACACAGCCATCATATTTTGTCATCAATTTGTCAATCAGTTGGTCGTTAGATACACATCATACAGCCATCATATTTCGTCATCAATTTGTCATTGAGTTGGTCGCTGGATACACACCACACAGCAATCATATTTTGTCATCAATTTGTCAATCAGTTGGTCGCTGGATACACACCACACAGCAATCATATTTCGTCATCAATTTTGTCAATCAGTTGGTCGCTGGATACACACCACACAGCCATCATATTTTGTCATCAATTTGTCAATCAGTTGGTCGCTGGATACACACCACACAGCAATCATATTTTGTCATCAATTTGTCAATCAGTTGGTCGCTGGATACACACCACACAGCCATCATATTTTGTCATCAATTTGTCAATCAGTTGGTCGCTGGATACACACCACACAGCCATGATATTTTGTCATCAATTTGTCAAGCAGTTGGTCGCTGGATACACACCACACAGCCATCATATTTTGTCATCAATTTGTCATTCAGTTGGTCGCTGGATACACACCACACAGCAATCATATTTTGTCATCAATTTGTCAAGCAGTTGGTCGCTGGATACACAACACACAGCCATCATATTTTGTCATCAATTTTTCATTCAGTTGGTCGCTGGATACACACCACACAGCAATCATATTTCGTCATCAATTTGTCAATCAGTTGGTCGCTGGATACACACCACACAGCCATCATATTTTGTCATCAATTTTTCATTCAGTTGGTCGCTGGATACACACCACACAGCAATCATATTTCGTCATCAATTTGTCATTCAGTTGGTCGCTAGATACACATCATACAGCCATCATATTTTGTCATCAATTTGTCAATCAGTTGGTCGCTAGATACACACCACACAGCCATCATATTTTGTCATCAATTTGTCAATCAGTTGGTCGTTAGATACACATCATACAGCCATCATATTTTGTCATCAATTTGTCAATCAGTTGGTCGCTAGATACACACCACACAGCCATCATATTTTGTCATCAATTTGTCAAGCAGTTGGTCGCTAGATACACACCACACAGCAATCATATTTTGTCATCAGTTTGTCAATCAGCTGATCGCTGGATACACACCACACAGCCATCATATTTTGTCATCAATTTTGTCAATCAGTTGGTCGCTGGATACACACCACACACCCATCATATTTTGTCATCAATTTTTCAATCAGCTGATCGCTGGATACACACAACACAGCAATCATATTTCGTCATCAATTTGTCAAGCAGTTGGTCGCTGGATACACACCACACAGCCATGATATTTTGTCATCAATTTGTCAAGCAGTTGGTCGCTAGATACACACCACACAGCAATCATATTTTGTCATCAATTTGTCAAGCAGTTGGTCGCTGGATACACACCACACAGCCATCATATTTTGTCATCAATTTGTCAATCAGCTGGTCGCAGAAGGTGGCAGAATGGTTAAGACGCTCAGCTGGATACACACCACACAGCAATCATATTTTGTCATCAATTTGTCAAGCAGGTGGTCGCTGGATACACACCACACAGCCATCATATTTTGTCATCAATTTGTCAAGCAGTTGGTCGTTAGATACACATCATACAGCCATCATATTTTGTCATCAATTTGTCAATCAGTTGGTCGTTAGATACACATCATACAGCCATCATATTTTGTCATCAATTTGTCAATCAGTTGGTCGTTAGATACACATCATACAGCAATCATATTTTGTCATCAATTTGTCAAGCAGGTGGTCGCTGGATACACACCACACAGCCATCATATTTTGTCATCAATTTGTCAAGCAGTTGGTCGCTAGATACACACCACACAGCCTCCAGAAAGGAAAGAGGGTTTACCTGACGATGCCCCGAAAAGCCAATCTTGGAACAATATACATCCCTTCCTACTGTCTGTCTGTCTGTCTGTCTGTATGCCTCTCCCTCTCTCCCTCTCTCTCTTTTTTCTTTCTTTTTTTTCTTATGCTTGATATTTGCAGGTGTTTTTGTTTGTTTGTTTGTTTTTTAATGTCCAGGGCTGGGTGGAAAAAAAAAAAGAATGTGTACTTGCTTATCTCATTACCCTGGTGAAATAAAATTTCGTTTCGTTTCGTTTCTTGTGTGTGTGTGTGTGTGTGTGTGTGTGTGTGTGTGTGTGTGTGTGTGTGTGTGTGCGAGCGCGCGCGCGCGTGCGTTCTCATGCGAATGCCACCCAGATGAGACAGACAGTACAATTCAGCTCATATTACAAACCATAGCGTTGTTGATGCAGGCAGGTGTATGTGTGTGTGTGTGTGTGTGTGTGTGTGTGTGTGTGTGTGTGTGTGTTGGTAGAGGTGGGGGTGGGGGTGAGGGTGGGGGCTAGACTGGAACCGAACAGGAGACACGAGGTCCGGGCAGGTGGGTGAGGGGGGAGGATGAGTTGAGTGGTGGGGGTGTGGGGGGTCCGGGCAGGTGGTGCGCAGTGTTCTGATTGTGCACTGTCTTCCTGGCTATATACACTCACACTGTCGTCTGTTGCGAAGGGAGAGAGAGAGAGAGACAGACAGACAGAGACAGAGACACAGAGAGACAGAAAGAGAGACACAGAGACAGAGACAGAGACGGAATGCAAGACAGACTGACAGAGAGGTATTTATCTTTTGTAGTGTTATTGTCCCGTTGCTGTCAGTTGAATCGCGATCTGTTTTCCGGAAACATGAGTCACGCCACTCGACCCTGTCACGTGACACTGACACCCCGTTTCTTCCCCCCCCCCACATCCATACCCAGCCACCACCACCACCACCCACACACACTGAGGGGGAGAGAGAGAGATAGACAAGACAAAATCTTTATTATCGAGGGTAATAGATAAGCAAGTAACATGTTTTTTGTGGGTTTTTTTTTTACATCCAGCCCTCGCCCTAGAGAGGGAGTAAAGCTAAAGAAGCGAAAATGAGCAAAAAAACAAACAAACAAAAACAAAACAAAACAACCCCCTCCCCCAAAAAACAACAACAAAACAACCCCCCCCCAAAAAAAAACAAAAAACAAACAAACAAAACAAAACAAAACAAAACAAAAACAACAACAACACACACACACAATCAAAATACACCATTATTTCACCATTCATAGCCATTCCACAAAAAAAGAAGAAGAAGAAGAAAATAAAATAAAATAATGAAACACACACACACAAACACCCACACCCACACACACACACCAAACCAAACCAAAACCAAAACAAAACAAAAAACGGAGAAAGCAAGTCCTTCCGTCGCAATCAAACACCATCCCACCAGTTCACACACACACACACACACACACACACACACACACACACACACACACATGCACACACACAAATGCACCCACTCAAGAGAGAGTGAGAGGGAACCCACAAATTGTCGAAAACAATGTTGGATTTCAGTTGACGTCATTTTTTGTGAATAGGTACATTTTTAGATTTTGCTTGAAGTTGTTGTGGTTAATTATATTTTCAAATGTGATGGTAAATTATTCCAATACATTCCCCGGCTGTATGTTAGACTGGACTTAAAAAGATCAAGATTTGGACGAGGTATATGCACCTTATGTACATGTCTTATGTTATTTACTGGGAAGTTATTTATAATTGTAGCCGCTTACTATTTTGTGCATAAAAACAGCCTTATTATATTCTAGTTTTAGCACCAGTGGGACAATGAACATGACTTTAATAAGACTAATTTCAAAGCACGTTTGTTTTATCTAACAAGTGGTTTTAGAATATTTGCGCTAGCAGAATCCCACAACGTAGAAGCATAATCTATTATCGACTGTATGTGAGCATTAAAGAGAAAGAGAGAGAGAGAGAGAGAGAGAGAGAGAGAGGCAGAGATAGAGAGAGAGACAGAGATAGAGAGAACGTGAAAGAGTCTCACTCTCTCCCCAAACAGAAAATGAAAAGCTTGCATTCTGTGTTCGGCAAACGTGGCCATGTTGCTTGTTGAGAGCGTGGGGTGGACGGGGATTAGCGGGGATTAAGATGAAGGGATAAGCCACTCCATGGCTCTCATAGAGGCTAGAGATATAGAGATCTGGACAATGAAACAGAGAGAGAGAGAGAAGAGAGAGGAGAGAAAGAAAGAAAGAAAGAGAGAGAGAGAGAAGGGAGAAGAGAGAGGGGAGGGAGGGAAGGAGAGAGAGAGAGAGAGGAGATAAAGAAAGAGAGAGAGAGAGAGAGAGAGGGGGGAGAGAAAGAAAGAAAGAGAGAGAGAGAGGAGATAAAGAAAGAGAGAGAGAGAGAGGAGATAAAGAAAGAAAGAGAGAGAGAGAGGATAGATAGAAAGAGAGAGAGAGAGAGAGAGAGAGAGAGAGAGAGAGAGAGAGAGAGAGAGAGAGAGTTTACACTCAACTGTGTTGTAAATATCATACCTAAACACTTATCACCATTCGTTATCTTTATGTCTTGATTTCTGTTTGTCCACTTTGTCCAAGCTCCAAAAAAATCACCTATACAAAAAATCATGATGCAACCATATCACAGTGTCAGATAACAACATGACGTCATCTGCACACCACAGTGGAAACAATTCTATTGCACCTGGTAACAGCTGAATTCCAAAGTGTTCTCTTTTGAAGTCGAGCCATTGCTAATTCGCTGATGAAAAAATAATAAGGACAAAGTAAACAACCTTGTTTAACTCCTCTAGGGCATGATGAATGTGGACAATGCAAACAAACTTGATCATCTCCTCTGGGGCAGTGGAAAAAAATCTGAATAGGAATGTCTTGTCTTTTAACTCACTCAGTACGGCCAGCCCTCTCTTCTCCTCTACACAGACCCCTCGGATGTCCAGTGGGTGTCTCAATGACCCAACCTTTAGCTTCTGTCGTCAGAATTGTGGTATTCTTTGTCACCATTCACCTCTTCAGTATAAGAGCCTTCCGCTTGCAATATTTTGATGGTGGTAATTGGGGTGAAACGCTGTTAACGTCGTCTCTTTCGCCGTTCGTATGGAGAGAGTTAACACATTCTTTTGATGAATCATAAATTCCTGGCAATGCCCTATATGATTTGCTATGAATACCACTTTTACTTCACACACACCACACAACCTTCCTTTTTTTTTTAACGGAGTTGAATGCTTTGCGGAAATCGAGGAATGCTAGCCAGAGCTTTCAAATTTTCGCTGAATACCTTTCCACAACTGAATAAGAGGGTGAAGGTGCTGTATCCAACACTCATAAGCAGAGAGACAGACAGAGACAGACAGAGATAGGAGGGAAAGGCCAATGAGCCTGACAGAATGACTGAACTGTCACCAGAGTTATACATTCCTTTGACGTAAGATCACTTTCCTATACTCAAGTTGACAGTCACTGTCAACATTGACTGATTGACTGACTGATTGATTGATTGATTGACTGCTTTCAGCCAACAGGCCTTGAGGTAACCACGTGATCACGACATATATCATCATCTCTCTCACCGACTACTTTCCCACTCCTTGCTTTGACATTATTTATGACTACTCTCTGGCTGGCTGGCTGATACCTGTGTGTGTGTGTGTGTGTGTGTGTGTGTGTGTGCGTGTGTGCGTGTCCTTTGGATAAACATTCCCCACTTCAGTGAGCTTTTGGTGTGTTTGTCTTTGTGCTGACAGGAGAAGAGAAAGGCAAACAAGACGTGTTCATCTATCGATCTGTGTGTGTGTGTGTGTGTGTGTGTGTGTGTGTGTGTGTGTGTGTGTCTTCATGTATATCTACCTGTGTGTATACCTCCATGTAAATCATCTACCTGTGTGTGTCTCCATGTATATCTCCCTGTGTGTGTGTCTCCATGTATATCTCCCTGTGTGTGTCTCCATGTATATCTCCCTGTGTGTGTGTCTCCATGTATATCTACCTGTGTGTGTCCCCATGTATATCTACCTGTGTGTGTCTTCATGTATATCTACCTGTGTGTGTCTCCTTGTATATCCACCTGTGTGTGTGTCTCCATGTATATCTACCTGTGTGTGTCTCCATGTATATCTACCTGTGTGTGTCTCCATGTATATCTACCTGTGTATGTCTTTATGTATATCTACCTGTGTGTGTCTCCATGTATATCTCCCTGTGTGTGTGTCTCCATGTATATCTCCCTGTGTGTGTCTTTATGTATATCTACCTGTGTGTGTCTCCATGTATATCTACCTGTGTGTGTCTCCATGTATATCATCTACCTGTGTGTGTCTCAATGTATATCTACCTGTGTATGTCTTTATGTATATCTACCTGTGTGTGTCTCCATGTATATCTCCCTGTGTGTGTCTTTATGTATATCTACCTCTGTGTGTGTCTCCATGTATATCTACCTGTGTGTGTGTCTCCATGTATATCTCCCTGTGTGTGTGTCTTCATGTATATCTACCTGTGTGTGTCTCCATGTATATCTACCAGTGTGTGTCTCCTTGTATATCCACCTGTGTGTGTGTCTCCATGTATATCTACCTGTGTGTGTCTCCATGTATATCTACCTGTGTGTGTCTCCATGTATATCTACCTGTGTGTGTCTTGAGGTATATCTACCTGTGTGTGTCTCCATGTATATCTACCTGTGTGTGTCTCCATGTATATCTACCTGTGTGTGTCTTGAGGTATATCTACCTGTGTGTGTCTTCATGTAAATCATCTACATGTGTGTGTGTCTCCATGTATATCTACCAGTGTGTGTGTCTCCATGTATATCTCCCTGTGTGTGTGTCTCCATGTATATCTACCTGTGTGTATCTCCTTGTATATCTACCTGTGTGTGTCCCCATGTATATCTACCTGTGTGTGTGTCTTCATGTATATCTACCTGTGTGTGTCTCCATGTATATCTACCTGTGTGTGTCTCCATGCATATCTACCTGTGTGTGTCTCCATGTATATCCACCTGTGTGTGTCTCCATGTATATCTACCTGTGTGTGTCTCCATGTATATCATCTACCTGTGTGTGTGTCCATGTATATCTACCTGTGTATGTCTTTATGTATATCTACCTGTGTGTGTCTCCTTGTATATCTCCCTGTGTGTGTGTCTCCATGTATATCTCCCTGTGTGTGTGTCCCCATGTATATCTACCTGTGTGTGTCTCCATGTATATCTACCTGTGTGTGTGTCTTCATGTATATCTACCTGTGTGTGTCTCCTTGTATATCTACCTGTGTGTGTCTTCATGTATATCTACCTGTGTGTGTGTCTCCATGTATATCTACCTGTGTGTGTCTCCATGTATATCATCTACCTGTGTGTGTGTCCATGTATATCTACCTGTGTATTTCTTTATGTATATCTACCTGTGTGTGTGTCTCCATGTAAATCATCTACCTGTGTGTGTCTCCATGTATATCTACCTGTGTGTGTCTTCATGTATATCTACCTGTGTGTGTGTCTCCATGTATATCTACCTGTGTGTGTGTCTCTTCCTATATATCTACCTGTGTGTGTCCCCATGTATATCTACCTGTGTGTGTTGAGGTGAAGTGGAGTGATGGCCTAGAGGTAACGCGTCCGCCTAGGAAGCGAGAAAATCTGTGCGCGCTGGTTCGAATCACGGCACAGCCCCCGAAGTTTTCTCCCCCTCCACTAGACCTTGAGTGGTGGTCTGGACGCTAGTCATTCGGATGAGACGATAAACCGAGGTCCCCCCGTGTGCAGCATGCACTTAGCGCACGTAAAAGAACCCACGGCAACAAAAGGGTTGTTCCTGGCAAAATTCTGTAGAAAAATCCACTTCAATAGGAAAAAACAAATAAAACTGCACACAGGAAAAAATACAAAAAAAATGGGTGGCGCTGTAGTATGGCGACGCGCTCTCCCTGGGGAGAGCAGCCGGAATTTCACACAGAGAAATCTGTTGTGATAAAAAGAAATAAAAACAAAACAAAACACAAACATATGAAGGCCTATGGTAGGAGGGAGTGACAGGTGTGCTTTCACCTCAGTTTCAGTTTCACTTTCTCAAGGAGGCGTCACTGCGTTCGGACAAATCCATACACGCTACACCACATCTGTTGAGCAGATGCCTGACCAGCAGCATAACCCAACGCGCTTAGTCAGGCCTTGAGTGCATGCTTACATATTTGTGTACCTATGAAAGTGGATTTCATTTTACGTAATTTCGCCAGAGGACAACACTCGTTGCCATGGGTTCTTTTTCAGTGCGCCAAGTGCGTGCTGCACACGGGACCTCGGTTTATCGTCTCATCCGAAAGACTAGACGCTCAGTTTGATTTTCCAGTCAAACTTAGGAGAAAGGGCGAGAGCGGGATTCGAACCCACACCCTCACGGACTCTCTGTATTGGCAGCTGAGCGTCTTAACCATTCTGCCACCTTCCTCCACCTTCACCTCAGACTGAAGCAAGGCCGACATTTGTCCAGGTATTGCTCTTCCCAGTATTGATTTTTGGTGTGGTGTCTGGTCTGTCTCTGATCTCGCCTCTACTTTTCTGTGTCAGTTCGTACTCTCTTGTCTCTGTCTGTCTGTCTGTCTCTGTCTGTCTGTCTCTCCCCTCTCTGTGTCTCTGTCTACCCCCCCACCTCCCTCTCTCTTTCCCCTCAAACTCCTCCCTCCTCCACCCACACCTCTCCTTGACCCCCCACCCCCACCCCTCAGCCCCCTCTCCACACCCCGCCCTCCCCATGTGTACACACAGACTTACGCACTGACGGTCTGTAAAATCCGGCCAGGCCCAAGATGACAGGCTGACCAACCCACAGTGCGTGTGTGTGTGTGTGTGGGGGGGGGGGAGGAACGGGGGAGGGGACGGGGGGGGATGAGGGGGGGGGGCTTGAAGGAAAGACGGGGCGTGTGTCTATTGACACAGCACTCTGCTAACATTGAATCACCGCCACACTGGTCACTAACCTGCCCCCTTACCCCCCTCCACCCCCCCCCCCCTCCCAATGCCCTCCCCCCCCCACACCCCCACCCCCCACCCCGAGCCCACGCCCCCTTTTCTAGCCTCTTGTTGTGGTCGCTGTTTGATGGCTCAGCAGTTTAGTTCACGGACTTCCATGTCGCCAACACAGCGGCTTTGGAGTGTTTAAAATAGGTCCCTGCCAGTGACAGCTATGGCTGTATGCCAGTCCCAGCACCTGGTGTGCGTGTGCGTGCGTGCGTGCGTGCGTGCGTGTGTGTGTGTGTGTGTGTGTGTGTGTGTGACCAGGCTGCTATGTCATACCTTGCGGATAACTGTCGTTACTTCCAAACGCAGGAGAAAAAAAAAAATCTTGGTGTCATCACCACACACTGACACAGGTGGCGGACTGTGTCACCACGACACACTGACACAGGTGGCGGACTGTGTCACCACGACACACTGACACAGGTGGCGGACTGTGTCACCACGACACACTGACACAGGTGGCGGACTGTGTCACCACGACACACTGACACAGGTGGCGGACCACACTCCTGGCCAAGTGAATATCTAAACACAGAACACTGAACACTTCTGGCCAAGTGAATATCTAAACATAGAACACTGAATCTAGTCCAGTCAGACAGCCGGCACACGTGGCATTGAAAAGAAATAAAAAGATGGCGCACTAAATGTTCATTTAATTATCTTGGTAATGAGTTCCATTTAATATTTCGGCCGGTGTTCTTGATTCAGACATGACAGATTACATTTGCTGAAGCCATCAATGAACCAGAAACCCAAACGTTTTAAGTTCTGTCTCTTATTCATGACAAAGAATAAGACAACTTCTTGAAGCTGTCTGGATTTATTATTTAAAAAAAAAGAACAATATTTGAAATATGACTTCTCAACTCGTCTAGATTTTTTTTTTTACACATCGTTGGCGTTGTCTAATGTTGGTGCAGCTGACGTAATTCCAAAACATCTACTTTTCTGTTCAGATAGTAAAGAACTCGGTCATTGTTTGACACACTTACAAGTTGGTTATGTACTGTGTGACCTTTCCTTGGTAAACTGTAGCCATGTAGTGTTTGACTTGTGTCCCTCTTGTTCTGTTTCTCATGGGCCCCAATGGCGTGTTTTGGGAATAAACCTGGAATTGTTAACACTCTCTGTGTGTGTGTACCCCCAGGTGTCAGTCATTGATGATGCCCCAGGCTGACACGTTACAGACATGGTTGATGGCCTGTATAAAGGAGTGGCTTTCATAAATCACTTTTCACTACTGGCTTCTGTAAATCACGCCTCACTACTGGCTTCTGTAAATCACTTTTCACTAAACCACAGTTCACTAGTGGCTTCTGTAAACCACGCTTCACTGAAGCGGATCGCTTTAAGGGTCTGAGGATGGCCCCATTGCCGAAGAGTTTTACAGGGAGACGACCCTTCATTGTCAGACAACCCCCCGCCAGATAGGTAGGTCGCCATACTAATGACCACTCCCCCCACCCATACCCACCCCTAACCACGGCACTACAGGGTAGGTATGCTTAGTAACCTGGTCGGCAAGTTGTGAAAGCATCTTGCCAAACCGGACTGGCGAGTCTAAAAATACATCACAATACTTCACATCTCTCTAACCGCTTAAAAAAAAAAAAAAAAAAAAACCCAACCAAACCCTTATCGTACTTTTGTGGGTTTTTTTTTTCCTGTGGGAAATTAGATACCATCACCCCTCAGCCCCCACCGTCTTTTTTTCCATGTTTGTCAACGCTCTCTCTTAAGTGGCCAACAAGTTCCCCCACCTACCATTCCTCTCTCTCTCTCTCTAGTATTGCTTTGTAGCTTCATGGGGCATTTCAAGAGACGCTGGTAACCTAAACTTGCTGCTGTGTTTGTTTAGGAGCAAAAAGCTGCACGGTTCATATTTTCAACTGGTTACAACGAGACACCCACGCATGAATTCCACTGTTGTCCCCTGTTCGTATGGGGGACTATGGTCTTTACTGAATAAATCATTTGAGTCTTGAGACTCTCTATCTCTCTCTCTTCTTTCTTTTATTCAGATAAAAAAAAATCGTTACCCCCGCACTCCCCCCCCCCCGCCCCTCTCTCATTCAGATAAAAAATCGTTATGGTTATCATTCTCTCTCTCACTCTCTCTCTCTCACTCCACCCCTCTCTCTCACTGCTGTCTCTGTCTCCTTCACGTGTGACTGTTTGCTGTCTCATCAAAGGCAAGGCGGAAGGCCGCGCGTGCAGCTGTCAATCACTGTCAGTTTTTCGCCAGCTTGCATAATGAGCTGGGTGGGCGTGGCTTGGCAAGCCGGCCGTGTCGGCCTGGGGGGAAGGCGTGTCCTGTGGCCCTGCATGGCCATATATGGAAGTGAGGCCGCCCATGGTCAGCCAGCCACCTTCCTTCAGGAGCAGGAGTGGGGGTGGGGGTGGGGTGGCGGGTGGGGCACAGAGCTGTCAGCCCCTCACCCACCCCCCCAGCAACCTGTACCCCCTCCCCCCACCACCCACCAGCCCAAAACTTATAACCCCCTATCCCATACCACGACCTGTAACCCCCACAACTTATAACCCCCCGCCACCCCCCCACATAACGTACAACCCCCACCCCATAACTAATAACCCCCCCGCGCCTCACCCCCCCCCCCACACACACACATAACTTATAACCCCCCATAACGTTTTACCCCCCCCAAACAAACACACACACAACTTATAACTCCCACCCCATAACTTATAACCCCCCAACTTATAACCCCCGCCCCATACCTTATACACCCCGCCCCCACAACTTATAAAACTCATCCCACCCCCACAGCCTGCCACTGTTTTCCATTAGGCCACTCTGTTCCCAGAGTTGAAACGTGACTGCACTCTCTCACCCCTTCTCTCTCTCTCTCACTGTCTCTGTCTCTCTCACCAGTCTGCATGCAGCACTGGGCTGACTGACCCTGCTGGGCACAGCAAGGTGGGTGGACATCCGATTGTTGTCAAATCAGTGAAGCGAGGTTCAAATCCCCCCCTCAAGGTGAATGGGCGGTTTGACACGGGACATCGACCCACGGAGCCCCAAGGGCTGAAGGGCTGAAGGGGTGCGGGTGGAGGTGGAGGTGGAGGTGGAGGTGGGGGGTGGTAGTAGTAGTCAGCCATGTCTAATACACATACATCATCGTTCCGGCTGGCGACGTGTTTTTGCCACGTATGACGCACTGTAGGCTTCGGGGGGGGGGGGGGGCACAGCGAATCTGTGTGTGTGTGTGTGTGTGTGTGTGTGTGGAGGGAGGGATCATGTGGGGGGGGGGGGGGAGGAGGGGGACAAGGTGTGTGAAGTTATGTGAAGATAATGGCTGTTTGTGCAGAATGAACTTAAAGGTGGGCGTTTGTCATGTGTGTGTGTGTGTGTGTGTGTGTGTGTGTGTGTGTGTGTGTGTGTGATGTGTTTCCATGTTAAGTGTGTATGCGGCTGCTGTGTGAGGTGTGTGAGGTGTGTAGCCACACAGATGTTGCATCCACACAGCACAGACCAACAGATGACGACACACGGTGCATCAAGCCGTCAGATTCAACAGCTGTCAGTCGCCCTCCTGACGTCACTACACACGTGTCAGAGTCTGCAGACATCCTGACGTCACTACACACGTGCCAGAGTCTGTAGACATCATGACGTCACTACACACGTGTCAGAGTCTGTAGACATCCTGACGTCACTACACGCGTGCCAGAGTCTGTAGACATCCTGACGTCACTACACACGTGCCAGAGTAGACATCTTGACGTCACTATACACGTGTCAGAGTCTGTAGACATCCTGGCGTCACTGCACACGTGTCAGAGTAGACATCCTGACGTCACTATACACGTGTCAGAGTCTGTAGACATCCTGACGTCACTGCACACGTGTCTGAGTAGACATCCTGATGTCACTATACACGTATCAGAGTCTGTAGACATCCTGACGTCACTACACAGGGCACACGGGATGAGTCTCTCTCTCTCTCTCATTTTTTTCTTCGTACATCATGCATATGCCTACATGTAGTAATGTGAAGTGCACGCTTATGACTTTATGTAGTATTGTGAAGTACATGCATATGCCTTTATGTAGTATTGTGAAGTTATCCGCGTGTGTGGGGTGGGTGGGGGTAGGGGTGGGGTGGGGTGCGGTGCGGGTGTGTGCTGATTATCTGGTTGTGGTTTTCCGCAATTCATCTTTATTCTTATCTTATCTGTCTATTATAATCAATGTGCAGTATAGTAGGCTATGTTTATAATTATATTCAAATAATGTTTCTTAATTCTTTCTGTTTTTACATAAAGAATACTAGTTATTACCTGCAGTGTGTGGATGTATGTATGAAACGATGTATGTGATATTTTTTACATTTGTATCTTCGTAATATTTGTAGGGGCTGTTGTTGGCTTTTACAGTTATGGTCCCCATGTTGTTTACTTGTCTATGTTGTGATAATGCACCTGACCAAATTTCTCCAGTTGGAGATAATAAAGTTATTCTTATCTTATCTTATATGACTTCACGTAGTATTGTGAAGTACATGCATATGACTTTGTGTAGTATTGTGAAGTACATGCATATACCTTTATGTAGTATTGTGAAGTGCACGCTTATGACTTTATGTAGTATTGTGAAGTGCACACTTATGACTTTATGTAGTATTGTGAAGTGCACACTTATGCCTTTATGTAGTATTGTGAAGTGCACGCTTATGCCTTTATGTAGTATTGTGAAGTGCACGCTTATGACTTTATGTAGTATTGTGAAGTACATGCATATGCCTTTATGTAGCACTGTGAAGGGCACGCTTATGACTTTATGTAGTATTTGTGTTGTGTTGACCCTGTTCAGGGCGGGGGGACTGGATGTGAATAACTGCGCCAGTGCGGATATGCCATCCTTGAAAATAAAGAATAATTTATTTGTCTTGTCTTGTCCCCCCCCCCCTCTCTCTCTATTCTCTTTCTCCCTTTCCGAGTCTCTCTCTTTCAGAGTCTCTCTCTCTCTCTTTCTCTCTTTTCGAGTCCCCCTATCTCCAAGTCCAACCCCACTCCCCCTCAGGCCCGCAAACACACATTAGTACACGAGAGAGAGACAGAGATGGAGAGAGAGAGAGACAGACAGACAGACAGAAGAAACAGAATGCCCCCCCCCCCACCACACACACACACCACCCAGTCCCTACACTGCAGAAGGGAGGCCTTAACGAAGCAAAGCACACACCAGCAGCACAAAACCTTGTGGCATGCACACTGTGGCCAACAGACACAGGACACAGACTGTGGAGGACACACACACACACACACACACACACACACACACACACTGTGTATATTGATCAGTGATGGGCAGTCCTACATCCTGTTCTATCTCTGCTGCCAGACCTGCTGCTTCTTGGAGCAGTGTTATCTGCAGTGGGCAGTGGTGTGACCTGCACTGTGTACAATGGTCAGTGGTGTGACCTGCACTGTGTACAGTGGTCAGTGGTGTGACCTGCACTGTGTACAGTGGTCAGTGGTGTGACACTGTACTGTGTACAATGGTCAGTGGTGTGACCTGCACTGTGTACAGTGGTCAGTGGTGTGACCTGCACTGTGTACAGTGGTCAGTGGTGTGATCTGCACTGTGTATAGTGGTCAGTGGTGTGACCTGCACTGTGTACAGCGGTCAGTGGTGTGACCTGTACTGCACTGTGTATAGTGGTCAGTGGTGTGACACTGTACTGTGTTGCGTGCTGTTTGTTAAAGAGAGCTGACAGTTCCCTGTCCCTGTCACCGTCAACCCTGACCCCTTGCCGTGGATAAAACACACACACACACACAATACACACACAACACACACACACATCAAAGTACGCAAGCACAGGTCTACAAACACCAAACCTAACGTTCCAAACACAACCTCCAAGCGGGGGTCAGCCCGACAGTAGGCCCTCAAGGCCTGACGGATCGCTAAGAGGATCACATAACTCCAAACATGTGTCTCGACTTGAACACACAGGGCTCCTCACACAGGTACGAGGTCTGTACCCAGCTGATACAATGGTCACCATTGTTCTGGCCAGGCTTGCCGAACCACACAATTGTTCAAGGGACTGCTACGTCATCCACAAGACAACAGCCAGCTAGGTGGCAGCACCACCTTAAACAAAGATCGTTTCCTTGCAAGAAGGAACAGAACCAAGATGGAATGCCCAATCCACAACACCTGATTAACTCCAAAGGGAATCTGATAAAGTAGTGTGTGTATTGTATCTGGAAGGGAGGTGACAACAGTCTGTATTATTGTATTAAGATAATAAGAAGCTGTGCCACTGACATCATACTGACTTACAGAAAAACACCAAACGTTTTATTCAAAGTCGATCTTATCCACAATAAAAAAAACAACAACACAAAAACAACACACATTTATTTCACAGACAGTATCACAGTGATCGACAGCAGTGAAATGATATTCAACAGAAAATGCACAACATATAGCAATGATAACTGAACGATATTCAACAGAAGAAAGCACCATCTAGAGTGACAATAATGGAACGATATTCAACAGAAGAAAGCACCATCTACAGTGACAATAATGGAACGATATTCAATAGAAGAAAGCACCATCTTCAGTGACAATAATGGAACGATATTCAACAGAAGAAAGCACCATCTTCAGTGACAATAATGGAACGATATTCAACAGAAGAAAGCACCATCCAGAGTGACAATAATGGAACGATATTCAACAGAAGAAAGCACCATTCAGAGTGACAATAATGGAACGATATTCAACAGAAGAAAGCACCATCTAGAGTGACAATAATGGAACGATATTCAACAGAAGAAAGCACCATCTACAGTGACAATAATGGAACGATATTCAACAGAAGAAAGCACCATTCAGAGTGACAATAATGGAACGATATTCAACAGAACAAAGCACCATCTACAGTGACAATAATGGAACGATATTCAACAGAAGAAAGCACCATCTAGAGTGACAATAATGGAACGATATTCAACAGAAGAAAGCACCATTCAGAGTGACAATAATGGAATGATATTCAACAGAAGAAAGCACAATCCTGAGTGACAATAATGGAACCATATTCAACAGAAGAAAGCACCATTCAGAGTGACAATAATGGAACGATATTCAACAGAAGAAAGCACCATCTAGAGTGACAATAATGGAACGATATTCAACAGAAGAAAGCACCATTCAGAGTGACAATAATGGAACGATATTCAACAGAAGAAAGCACCATTCAGAGTGACAATAATGGAATGATATTCAACAGAAGAAAGCACAATCCTGAGTGACAATAATGGAACGATATTCAACAGAAGAAAGCACCACCTATAGTGCCAGCATTGGATTGATATTCAACCAAACAAAGCACGACATACAGTGCCAGCAATGGAGAGATTCAAAAAGCAGTCTGTGGCCAAGAGACAGCTGCATAGACCGACAACCTGTGAGAATGGCTCCAAGCAGGTGACAGTCACGTGTACACGACTCCTTGTGGCTGAAACCTGGACAGTCTTCGGTCTCACAACGAGCATCATGACACACACAAACCACGTGACAGGAAGTGGAGTTACAACCACGTGACAGGAAGTGGAGTGACACTCACACCCCATCCTGAAGACCTCTGTTGACACACCTATCCATGCCGGACAGGTCTCCATAAGAAGGACGAGGAAAGAGCGACAACTGGAACAAGTCCTTGCAGACTGTTCCACACAGGTATAGGCCTTCCTCTCCCTCCTCCTCTCCCTCCTCCTCTTCCCCCCACCCCCTCTCCTTCCTCTTCCTTCCTCTCCCTGTCTCCACAGCCGGTCACAGGCCCCGGGAGCAGTCACTTCCTGAGGAGCACAGCCAGGGAGGCGCTGTGTTGAACGTGCACTTGAAGAGGTCACCCACAGAGGTGCACATCTACCGCGCAACCCACAGTGCCCACAGAACTCACAGTGGTGCACATCTACCGCGCAACCCACAGTGCCCACAGAACTCACAGTGGTGCACATGTACCACACAACCCACAGTGGTACAAATCTACCACACAACCCACAGTGGTACAAATCTACCACAGAACCCACAGCGCTGCAAATCTACCACACAACCCACAGTGGTGCACATGTACCACACAACCCACAGTGGTGCACATGTACCACACAACCCACAGTGGTGCACATGTACCACAACACGAGGGACAGAAAGCGGCATCAGAAAGCATGTCACTGTGATTGGCTGACTTTTTCAAGGACACAGGGCGTCCTCACAGTGACATGACAATCATCAAGGACATTGATCACAGTGACATGACTTCATCAAGGACATTGAAGACAGTGACATGACTTCATCAAGGACATTGAAGACAGTGACATGACTTCATCAAGGACACTGAAGGTATCCATCAAGGACATCCACACAGTGACATGACTCCATCAAGGACATCCACACAGTGAAATCATCGCTGCACACAGCCAGACAAAAGGGATACTGTGAAAGACATGATCCAAGGACACAGCACGTCCACACAAACATGACGTCAACACGGACACAGCACGTGCACACAGTGACGTAGTAGCAACACACACAGCACGTGCATACAGTGACCTGACAGCACACACACAACACGGACACAGCACGAACACGCAGTGACCTGGCCATACACACACACACACACCACACCACACCACACACACACACCACACCACACACACACCATACCACACACCACACACACACAACACGGACACTCACAGATCCTTGAGGGACTGGATCTCGTCCTGCAGACCGGCCATCTTGCCCTCCTCCACGCCCTTCTGGGCAGACAGGTCGCTGATGACCTTGCGGGCCTGGCTCAGCTCGCCCTCATACATGTCCCGGATGGGC
>NC_134906.1:8087361-8089861 GCF_041734735.1 Babylonia areolata | reverse complement strand
TCCCGTGTCTTCCTGTGTCACCCTGTGTCTTCTTGTGTCTCCCTGTGTCACCCTGTGTCCTGTGTCTCCTGTGTCACCCTGTGTCCTGTGTCACCCTGTGTCTTCCTGTGTCACCCTGTGTGTTCCTGTGTCTCTCTGTGTCACCCTGTGTCTCCCTGTGTCACCCTGTGTCCTGTGTCACCCTGTGTCACCCTGTGTCTTCCTGTGTCACCCTGTGTCTCTCTGTGTCTCCCTGTGTCTCCCTGTGTCACCCTGTGTCCTGTGTCTCCCTGTGTCCTGTGTCTCCTGTGTCACCCTGTGTCCTGTGTCTCCCTGTGTCTTCCTGTGTCACCCTGTGTCCTGTGTCTCCCTGTGTCACCCTGTGTCCTGTGTCTCCCTATGTCTTCCTGTGTCACCCTGTGTCCTGTGTCTCCCTGTGTCACCCTGTGTCTCCCTGTGTCTTCTTGTGTCTCCCTGTGTCTTCCTGTGTCACCCTGTGTCCTGTGTCTCCCTGTGTCTTCCTGTGTCTCCCTGTGTCTCCCTGTGTCTCCCTGTGTCTTCCTGTGTCTCCCTGTGTCTTCCTGTGTCTCCCTGTGTCTCCCTGTGTCTTCCTGTGTCTCCCTGTGTCTCCCTGTGTCACCCTGTGTCCTGTGTCTCCCTGTGTCACCATGTGTCTTCCTGTGTCTCCCTGTGTCTTCCTGTGTCACCCTGTGTCTTCCTGTGTCTCCCTGTGTCTTCCTGTGTCTCTAGTGTCTCCTGTGTCTCCCTGTGTGTCTTCCTGTGTCTCCCTGTATCTTCCTGTGTCACCCTGTGTCTTCTTGTGTCTTCCTGTGTCTCCCTGTGTCTCCCTGTGTCACCCTGTGTCTCCCTGTGTCTTCCTGTGTCACCCTGTGTCACCCTGTGTCTTCCTGTGTCTCCCTGTATCTTCCTGTGTCACCCTGTGTCTTCCTGTGTCTCCCTGTGTCTCCCTGTGTCACCCTGTGTCACCCTGTGTCTTCCTGTGTCACCCTGTGTCTCCCTGCGTTTTTCAGTGTGGACGATGCGGGTGTGGGGGTGAAATGTGTGTGGGTGGTGGGGTGGGGGGTGAAATTTGTGTGGGTGGTGGGGAGTGTGGGGTGTGGTGATATGTGTGTGGGTGGTGGTGTGTGTGGTGGTGGTGGGTGAAATGTGTGTGGGTGGTGGGGAGTGTGGGGTGGGGGGTGAAATGTGTGTGGGTGGTGGGGAGTGTGGTGGTGGTGGGTGAAATGTGTGTGGGTGGTGGGGAGTGTGGGGTGAAATGTGTGGGTGGTGGTGTGGGTGGTGGTGGGGTGGGGGGTGAAATGTGTGTGGGTGGTGGGGAGTGTGGGGTGAAATGTGTGGGTGGTGGTGTGTGGGTGGTGGGGTGGGGGTGAAATGTGTGGGTGGTGGGGATTGTGGGGTGGAGGGGGGTGAAATGTGTGTGGGTGGTGGTGTGTGTGGGTGGTGGTGTGTGGGGTGAGGGGGTGAAATGGGGTGTGTGGGAGGGTGGGTGTGCTGGAATCTCGGGGTGCGTTGGGAAAAAAAGCAAGAACATCCCCCTCTCCCTCTAAACCACAGCATAGTACGCAAGCATGCATGCCTCTGTGTGTGTGTGTGTGTGTGTGTGTGTGTGTGTGTGTGTGTGTCGCTTGTGCGTGTATTCACATGGTTATTTGCGTGCATGTGATTGTATAAACTTGGTGAAATGATTTTATTTTAGCACCACACGTACATGTTCAGACACGTACTTACAATACAACGATCCAACAAAGAGACACACACACACTTGTGCACACGCGCAATCACATACATACATACACACACACACACACACACACACACACACAGGGTGTGTACACCGGACCTGGCGAACTGTGCTGTCAGTAAACTGGGAGTGAGGGGAGGTAACATTATTTTTTTCTATTTTATCATTATCATCATTCTTGTTTGTTTTTTTTCCCGAACGTATACCGGACATTCCACCACCCACACACATTTCACTCTCCCTCCACCTATCCCCACTGAACCCCCCCCCCCCCCCTACTCCCACGCCCCCACCATGCCCCAACTGTCCACTGAACGGGACAGGAGATGAAAATTCGAAGGGTTTGCAGTGTGTGAGGCCGACAGAGAGACCGTGTCTCGCAATGTGTGTGGGGCTTTAGGGGCTGTGTGACACGGCTCCACATAGCGACGTCACCAGCTTGTTTTTCAAAACCGGCCCGACCACTTTTCCCCCTCTCCCCCCTCCTCCACCTCCCCCCCCCACCCCCCCACACACACCTTCCGGGGTACAATTCACAGATCTTTTCAACTCGCCCACCCCCACCCCCTCCTCCACTCACCCCTACACCCTCCTCCCTTTTCTTTTTCTTTCGCATTTTTCCTGGTCCACCCAGTGATATATTAAGTTGAGACGTGCCGCTGGCGTCTGAGTATGTCCTTATATGTCTTTGTTTCGTGCGTGCGTGTGTGTGTGTGTGTGTGTGTGTGTGTGTGAAATATTTGTAAAGAATAGTTTGTC
>NC_134906.1:8067361-8084861 GCF_041734735.1 Babylonia areolata | reverse complement strand
AGGGGTGTGGGTGCGGGTGTGGGTGGAAGTGAAGTAGGAAGGGGTGTGGGTGTGGGTGTTGGGAGAAGTGGAGTAGGAAGGGGTGTGGGTGCGGGTGTGGGTTGAAGTGAAGTAGGAAGGAGTGTGGGTGTGGGTGTTGGAACAAGTGGAGTAGGAAAGGGTGTGGGTGTGGGTGTTGGGAGAAGTGGAGTAGGAAGGGGTGTGGGTGTGGGTGTTGGGGGAAGTGGAGTAGGAAGGGGTGTGGGTGTGGGTGTTGGAAGAAGTGGAGTAGGAAGGGGTGTGGGTGTTGGAAGAAATGGAGTAGGAAGGGGTGTGGGTGTGGGTGTTGGGAGAAGTGGAGTAGGAAGGGGTGTGGGTGTTGGAAGAAGTGGAGTAGGAAGGGGTGTTGGTGTTGGGGGAAGTGTGGAGTAGGAAGGGGTGTGGGTGTGGGTGTTGGGGGAAGTGTGGAGTAGGAAGGGGTGTGGGTGTGGGTGTTGGAAGAAGTGGAGTAGGAAGGGGTGTGGGTGTGGTTGTTGGGGGAAGTGTGGAGTAGGAAGGGGTGTGGGTGTGTGTGTTGGAAGAAGTGGAGTAGGAAGGGGTGTGGGTGTGTGTGTTGGAAGAAGTGGAGTAGGAAGGGGTGTGGGTGTGGGTGTTGGGAGAAGTGGAGTAGGAAGGGGTGTGTGTGTTGGAAGAAGTGGAGTAGGAAGGGGTGTGGGTGTGGGTGTTGGGAGAAGTGGAGTAGGAAGGGGTGTGGGTGTGGGTGTTGGGAGAAGTGGAGTAGGAAGGAGTGTGGGTGTGGGTGTTGGAAGAAGTGGAGTAGGAAGGAGTGTGGGTGTGGGTGTTGGGAGAAGTGGAGTAGGAAGGGGTGTGGGTGTGGGTGTTGGAAGAAGTGGAGTAGGAAGGGGTGTGGGTGTGGGTGTTGGGAGAAGTGGAGTAGGAAGGAGTGTGGGTGTGGGTGTTGGAAGAAGTGGAGTAGGAAGGGGGTGTGGGTGTGGGTGTTGGGGGAAGTGTGGAGTAGGAAGGGGTGTGGGTGTGGGTGTTGGGAGAAGTGGAGTAGGAAGGGGTGTGGGTGTGGGTGTTGGGGGAAGTGTGGAGTAGGAAGGAGTGTGGGTGTGGGTGTTGGGGGAAGTGTGGAGTAGGAAGGAGTGTGGGTGTGGGTGCTGGGAGAAGTGGAGTAGGAAGGGGTGTGGGTGTGGGTGTTGGAAGAAGTGGAGTAGGAAGGGGTGTTGGTGCGGGTGTTGGGAGAAGTGGAGTAGGAAGGAGTGTGGGTGTGGGTGTTGGGAGAAGTGGAGTAGGAAGGAGTGTGGGTGTGGGTGTGGGTGTTGGGAGAAGTGGAGTAGGAAGGGGTGTGGGTGTTGGGGGAAGTGGAGTAGGAAGGAGTGTGGGTGTGGGTGTTGGGAGAAGTGGAGTAGGAAGGGGTGTGGGTGTGGGTGTTGGGAGAAGTGGAGTAGGAAGGGGTGTGGGTGTGGGTGTTGGGAGAAGTGAAGTAGGAAGGGGTGTGGGTGTGGGTGTTGGGAGAAGTGGAGTAGGAAGGGGTGTGGGTGTGGGTGTTGGGAGAAGTGGAGTAGGAAGGGGTGTGGGTGTGGGTGTTGGGAGAAGTGGAGTAGGAAGGGGTGTGGGTGTTGGGAGAAGTGGAGTAGGAAGGGGTGTGGGTGTTGGAAGAAGTGGAGTAGGAAGGGGTGTGGGTGTGGGTGTTGGGAGAAGTGGAGTAGGAAGGGGTGTGGGTGTGGGTGTTGGGAGAAGTGGAGTAGGAAGGGGTGTGGGTGTGGGTGTTGGGAGAAGTGAAGTAGGAAGGGGTGTGGGTGTTGGGAGAAGTGGAGTAGGAAGGGGTGTGGGTGTGGGTGTTGTAAGAAGTAGAGTAGGAAGGGGTGTGGGTGTGGGTGTTGGGGGAAGTGTGGAGTAGGAAGGGGTGTTGGTGTTGGTGTTGGGAGAAGTGGAGTAGGAAGGGGTGTGGGTGTGGGTGTTGTAAGAAGTAGAGTAGGAAGGTGTGTGGGTGTGTGTGTTGGGGGAAATGGAGTAGGAAGGGGTGTGGGTGTGGGTGTTGGAAGAAGTGGAGTAGGAAGGGGTGTGGGTGTGGGTGTTGGGAGAAGTGGAGTAGGAAGGGGTGTTGGTGTGGGTGTTGGGAGAAGCGGAGTAGGAAGGGGTGTGGGTGTGGGTGTTGGGAGAAGTGGAGTAGGAAGGGGTGTGGGTGTGGGTGTTGGGAGAAGTGGAGTAGGAAAGTGTGTGGGTGTGGGTGTTGGGAGAAGTGGAGTAGGAAGGGGTGTGGGTGTGGGTGTTGGGAGAAGTGGAGTAGGAAGGGGTGTGGGTGTGGGTGTTGGGAGAAGTGGAGTAGGAAAGGGTGTGGGTGTGGGTGTTGGAAGAAGTGAAGTAGGAAGGGGTGTGGGTGTGGGTGTTGGGGGAAGTGTGGAGTAGGAAGGGGTGTGGGTGTTGGTGTTGGGGGAAGTGTGGAGTAGGAAGGGGTGTGGGTGTGGGTGTGGGTGTTGGGAGAAGTGGAGTAGGAAAGGGTGTGGGTGTGGGTGTTGGGAGAAGTGGAGTAGGAAGGAGTGTGGGTGTGGGTCTTGGAAGAAGTGGAGTAGGAAGGGGTGTGGGTGTGGGTGTTGGGAGAAGTGGAGTAGGAAGGGGTGTGGGTGTTGGGAGAAGTGGAGTAGGAAGGGGTGTGGGTGTGGGTGTTGGGACAAGTGGAGTAGGAAGGGGCGTGGGTGTGGGTGTTGGGAGAAGTGGAGTAGGAAGGGGTGTGAGTGTGGGTGTTGGGGGAAGTGTGGAGTAGGAAGGGGTGTGGGTGTAGGTGTTGGGAGAAGTGGAGTAGGAAGGGGTGTGGGTGTTGGGAGAAGTGGAGTAGGAAGGGGTGTGGGTGTGGGTGTTAGGACAAGTGGAGTAGGAAGGGGCGTGGGTGTGGGTGTTGGGAGAAGTGGAGTAGGAAGGGGTGTGGGTGTTGGGAGAAGTGAAGTAGGAAGGGGTGTGGGTGTTGGGACAAGTGAAGTAGGAAGGGGTGTGGGTGTTGGGAGAAGTGGAGTAGGAAGGGGTGTGGGTGTTGGGACAAGTGAAGTAGGAAGGGGTGTGGGTGTGGGTGTTGGGAGAAGTGGAGTAGGAAGGGGTGTGGGTGTTGGGAGAAGTGAAGTAGGAAGGGGTGTGGGTGTGGGTGTTGGGAGAAGTGGAGTAGGAAGGAGTGTGGGTGTGGGTGTTGGGAGAAGTGAAGTAGGAAGGAGTGTGGGTGTGGGTGTTGGGAGAAGTGGAGTAGGAAGGGGTGTGGGTGTGGGTGTTGGGAGAAGTGGAGTAGGAAGGGGTGTGGGTGTGGGTGTTGGGAGAAGTGGAGTAGGAAGGGGTGTGGGTGTGGGTGTTGGGAGAAGTGGAGTAGGAAGGGGTGTGAGTGTGGGTGTTGGGGGAAGTGTGGAGTAGGAAGGGGTGTGGGTGTGGGTGTTGGGAGAAGTGGAGTAGGAAGGAGTGTGGGTGTGGGTGTTGGGAGAAGTGGAGTAGGAAGGGGTGTGGGTGTGGGTGTTGGGAGAAGTGGAGTAGGAAGGGGTGTGGGTGTGGGTGTTGGGAGAAGTGGAGTAGGAAGGGGTGTGGGTGTGGGTGTTGGGAGAAGTGGAGTAGGAAGGGGTGTGAGTGTGGGTGTTGGGAGAAGTGGAGTAGGAAGGGGTGTGGGTGTGGGTGTTGGGAGAAGTGGGGTAGGAAGGGGTGTGGGTGTGGGTGTTGGGAGAAGTGGAGTAGGAAGGGGTGTGGGTGTGGGTGTTGGGAGAAGTGGAGTAGGAAGGGGTGTGGGTGTGGGTGTTGGAAGAAGTGGAGTAGGAAGGAGTGTGGGTGTGGGTGTTGGGAGAAGTGGAGTAGGAAGGGGTGCGGGTGTGGGTGTTGGGAGAAGTGTGGAGTGGGAAGGAGTGTGGGTGTGGGTGTTGGGAGAAGTGTAGGAAGGGGTGTGGGTGTTGGGGGAAGTGGAGTAGGAAGGGGTGTGGGTGTGGGTGTTGGGGGAAGTGGAGTAGGAAGGGGGTGTGGGTGTGGGTGTTGGGAGAAGTGGAGTAGGAAGGGGTGTGGGTGTGGGTGTTGGGAGAAGTGGAGTAGGAAGGGGTGTGGGTGTTGGGAGAAGTGGAGTAGGAAGGGGTGTGGGTGTGGGTGTTGGGAGAAGTGGAGTAGGAAGGGGTGTGGGTGCATGTGTGAGTGCGTGCGTGCGTGCGTGCGTGCGTGTGTGTGTGTGTGTGTGTGTGTGTGTGTGTGTGCTTTCTTCATTATGCATGTCATTCTGCATGGCTACCTTTTCCCTTCATTTACGTATGTGCTATTTGAAATAGATGTAGATTAGCGAGGTCAGACTGGAAGAATAGGCTATGCCTAAAATTTTAATCCTTGAATAAAAACTGACTGAGGGAGGGACAGACAGACAGACAGACAGACAGACAGAGGAAGACCGAGATTGAGAGACAGAGATCGAGAGACAGAGAAAGTAGTAAATATGAGCAAATTCATTTTCTTTGGAAACACTTTGTCTGCACGATATCAAATTTGATTTAAACATAAAGCCAAACAAAATCTTTCTATCCGCTCTAATCATAGAATTATAGGATTTAAGCCTTCTGGATTAAACCGTATTTCCGGATCGCTAACGTTTTTATTTCGTTTAGTCTCCGGTTGATATTGTTTGGTCTCCATACCCACAAGATCTGCCGGAGACATTGCCGGTTCCTTGCCGGATAACGTGTGTGTTTAATAATAATAATAATGGTACTTATATAGCGCTGAATCTTGTGCATAGACAAATCTAAGCGCTTTCGCACCAGTCATTCTCACGCACGCATAACTCTAAAACCGGAGAAACTAAAGACAAGGAAGAGGCAGGGAAGGGAGGCTATTTTGGGAAGAGGTGGGTTTTAAGGCCAGACTTGGAAGAGCTGAGTGTGGAGACTTGACGAAGCGAAAGAGGAAGTTCATTCCAAGTGCAAGGTCCAGAGACAGAGAAAGAACGGCGGCCAACAGTCGAGAGTTTGAATCTGGGTATGCGTAAGTGGAGTGGATCCGAAGCTGATCGTAGTGAGCGAGATGGAGTGTAGAGGTGAAGGCAGCCACAGAGATAGGAAGGGGCTGATTTGTGAATACATTTGTAGCATAGAGTGCTGATCTTGTACTTTATTCGGTGTGAGACAGGTGTGGTGTAATGTATGTGCGTTCGTCCGAGAGCAATGATGCCTTCTTGAGAAGCTGAAACTAAAACTTACTCACTAGCTTACTTACTTCCAATGCCACTCTGATCTGTTTGGGGCCAGTCTCTGAACGGTACCCCAGGTGTGCTGAGTGTGGAGACTTGACGAAGCGAAAGAGGAAGTTCATTCCAAGAGCAAGGTCCAGAGACTGAGAAAGAACGGCGGCCAACAGTCGAGAGTTTGAGTGGATCCGAAGCTGATCGTAGTGAGCGAGATGGAGTGTAGAGGTGAAGGCAGCCACAGAGACACATTCCAGGATGACAGATGCTGTTCCGCCGACAGTCGAGAGAAGTGCATTATGGTTGTCCTTCCCGCCAGTCAGTACAATTCTCCAACAGTTTAACTCACTCAGTACGGCCAGTCCTCTCTTCTCCTCTACACAGACCCCTCGGATGTCCAGTGGGTGTCTGAATGACCCAACCTTTAGCTTCCGTCGTCAGAATTGTAGTATTCTTTGTCAACATTTACCTCTTCAGTATAAGAGCCTTCCGACTGCAATATTTTGATGGTGGTAATTGGGCTGAAACGCTGTTAACGTCGTCTCTTTCGCCGTTCGTATGGAAAGAGTTAAAGTCATCAACTGACGATTCGCCATCCATCAATATGCTAGAAAACCTCACCACACACTTCTGAGCAGGTCGTTTTTTCAGCGGGCAGTATGGATTTCCTCACTTCTTTTTTTTTTTTTCTAGGGAGCTTGGCATCGATCCCGGATCGACACGAAGGTCTGGCGCTTTACGTAGATCCCGATGACAGCGGCTGTCAAATTCCCGCTACATTCGATTTTTTTTTTATGAAAGAATATTGCCATCTGTCTTCTCTTTTATTGACTTGTGACTCACTGGTGGACATTATTTCTGACGTCACTGGTGGAACCTTATTCTGACGTCATTGGTGGACCTTATTTCTGACGTCTCTGGTGGACCTTATTCTGACGTCACGGGCTGTCAATGTGACCTGGGGACAACTGAACTCCACTACAGTTGATTTGGCAAGACGGCGGCTGTCAAACTGATGGGTGATGAGCGCAATAGCCGAGTGGTTAAAGTGTTGGACTTTCAATCTGAGGGTCCCGGGTTCGAATCTCAGTAACGGCACATGGTGGGTAAAAGGTGGAGATTTTTCCGATCTGCTTGTGCCTGAACGCCCTTCGTGTATAGATTTATTATACGCAAGCAGAAGATCAAATACGCACGTTAAAGACCCTGTAATCCATGTCAATGTTCGGTAGCTAATGAAAACAAGAACACAACCCAGCATGCACCCCCCCGGAAACGGAGTATGGCTGCCTACATGGCGGGGGTAAAATACTCGTAAAAGCCCACTCGTGTACATACGAGTGAACGTGGGAGTTGCAGACACCGAACGAAGAGAAAAGAAGAGGAAGAAGAAGGGATGACAGAGGGACGGTCATTCATTCTGATCTCCTCTCGTCCCTTTGACAATCGCTTCGGGGTGGGGGTGGGGTGGGGTGGGGGGTGAATAGGGAGTGGGGAGGGGGAAGAGGGGGGTGGGGGGGTGGGGGTGCTAGAGTTAGGGTCAGGGTCAGGACTCCGCAACATTCCGGTGGTGGTGTGTGTCCATCGAGATCGATGATGACCATCGTTGTCATCCAGCTGGGGGATGGGGGGAGGGTGGTGGTGGGGTGGGGGGGGGGGAGGATGCTCATGAATCTATCTGTAAATGCGCAGATGGCTGAATAGTCCAATCTGCGCACGAAATGTTCGCTGACAGTTGGGTCAGACAAAGACAGGCATACCATTGTCAGGGAGCTTGTTTCCCCGTGACTTTCTGGCCTGCCTCTTCTGAACAGCTGCAGCAGTCCTGTTGGCCTCGCACAACTTGGCGCCTTTGTGCACAGCAGCACGCCATTTGTCACGGTCCACTGCAGATTCCTCCCAGGAGTCAGGGTTGATATCAAACGCTTTCAGAGAGACTTTCAGAGTATCTCTGAAGCGCTTCTTCTGACCTCCGTGTGATCTCTTCCCTTGTTGCAGCTCGCCATAGAAAAGCCTTTTGGGCAGCCGATGGTCTGGCATGCGCGCCACGTGTCCAGCCCAGCGAAGCTGGGACTGCATCAGGATGGTGAAGATGCTGGGAAGGGTGGCTTTTGCCAGCACCTCTGTGTCTGGGGTCTTGTCTTGCCACTTGATGTTCAGTAGCTTCCTGAGGCATGTTGTGTGGAAGTGGTTCAGCTTCTTGGCATGTCGTTGGTACACTGTCCAAGTTTCGCAGGCGTACAGTAGTGTGGGGAGAACTACTGCTCTGTAGACCTTTAGCTTGGTCTCAAGACTAATGCCTCTTCTGTTCCAGCCATTTGCACTGAGTCTACCAAAAGTTGCGCTTGCTCTTGCAATCCTGACGTTCACTTCATCGTCGATGGTCGCATTTCGTGACAGTGTGCTGCCAAGGTATGTGAACCGCTCCACCGCACTGAGTCTCTGACCGTTGACTGTGATGTTGGGCTCAACGTAGGGTTTCCCTGGGGCTGGCTGATGGAGAACTTCAGTTTTCCTCGAGCTGATGGTAAGGCCGAAGTTCCTGCTGGCAGTGGCAAACTTGTCAACGCTGAGTTGCATGTCAGCTTCAGATCCAGCGTTGAGGGCACAATCATCAGCAAACAAAAAGTCTCTGATGATGTCTGTCATGACCTTCGTTTTTGCTTGAAGCCTTCTGAGGTTAAACAACTTACCATCTGTTCGGTACTTTAGGCCGATTCCAACATCGCCATCTCTGAAGGCATCAGTAAGCATTGCAGAGAACATGAGGCTGAACAGCGTTTGGAGCCAGGACGCAGCCTTGCTTGACACCATTTGTGACAGCAAAAGGAGCAGATGTTCCGCCTTTGTCCTGGACTCAAGCCTGCATGCCTTCATGGAATTGGCTGACCAAGGAAATAAATTTCCGAGGGCATCCGTACTTGGCCATGATCTTCCACAGTCCCTCTCTACTCACAGTGTCGAAGGCCTTAGTGAGGTCGACATAGGTGGAGAACAGATCAGCATTTTGCTCCTGACATTTCTCTTGCAGCTGCCTTGCAGCAAACACCATGTCGGTGGTTCCGCGCTCTTTCCGGAATCCACATTGGCTCTCAGGCAAATGACCTTGGTCATTCCGGTACCGATGCTTTGAAAGCAGCATTGCTTTCAATGTGGCTGGTAAAACTGGCTCCTTCAGCCAAATTTATTTTGAATGGAAACCCCCCCCCAAAAAAAAACAAACAAACAAACAAACAACCCCCCCCCCCCCAAAAAAAAGAACCCCAAAAAACAAACAACAACAAAAAAACAAACAAAAACAACAACAACAACAAACAAACAAAAAAAATTGGCCGAAGAGAGACGCGCTCTGTGACTGGCTTAGAGAACCGTCGGAGGAACAGTGTTTTCCGGTAGAGGTTCACCCGACAGTCGGCGGAACACTGTGTTCCAGGAATCGTTTGATTTGATTTGATATGGACACTTATACAGCACCTATCCTCGGTCGGAGACCACGCTCTAAGCGCTTCACAAACACGGGGTCATTTGCACAACAGGCTGCCTACCTGGGTAGAGCCGACTGACGGCTGCCATTGGGTGCTCATCATTCGTTTCCTGTGTCATTCAATCAGATTTCAGGCACGCAAACATAAACACTCAATTTTGGTTTTAAGATAGCATGATTTTTTTTTTTTTTTTTTTTTTTTTTTTTTTTTTTTACAATTAAAAGAAAACAAGAAGAATTTTTGGACAAAACGCACAGGATGACACCAACTACATCATCGACGTGTTAATTTAACTCACTCAGTACGGCCAGTCCTCTCTTCTCCTCCACACAGACCCCTCGGATGTCCAGTGGGTGTCTGAATGACCCAACCTTTAGCTTCCGTCGTCAGAATTGTGGTATTCTTTGTCAACATTCACCTCTTCAGTATAAGAGCCTTCCGCTTGCAATATTTTGATGATGGTAATTGGGGTGAAACGCTGTTAACGTCGTCTCTTTCGCCGTTCGTATGGAGAGAGTTAATTGCATAACACTATTTCACAGCGGGCACTGGATGAACCGGAATGAACACAGGGAACTTTCTGGACGACGGCGCTTCTTGGACAGACTGTTTGAAAAGTCCGTCACTGTGGAAATCGTTCTATGTACGTCATGTATAGCTACATGTTATGCAGTATCTACGTCATGTATAGCCACATGTTATGTAGTATCTACGTCATGTATAGCTACATGTTATGTAGTATCTACGTCATGTATAGCTACATGTTATATATTATCTACGTCATGTATAGCTACATCTGTTATGTAGACGTCATGTATACCTACATGTTATGTAGACGTCATGTATAGCCACATGTTATGTAGTATCTACGTCATGTATTCCTACATGTTATGTTATGTAGACGTCATGTATGCCTACATGTTATGTAGTATCTACGTCATGTATAGCTACATCTGTTATGTAGACGTCATGTATAGCCACATGTTATGTAGTATCTACGTCATGTATAGCTACATGTTATATATCATCTACGTCATCTACAGCTACATCTGTTATGTAGACGTAATGTATAGCTACATGTTATGTAGTATCTACGTCATGTATAGCTACATGTTATATATTATCTACGTCATCTATAGCTACATCTGTTATGTAGACGTCATGTATGTTATGTAGTATCTACGTCATGTATAGTTACGCATGTTACGGAATATTTACGGCATGTGTAGCTACATGTTACGTAGTATCTACGTCATGTATAGCTATGGAATATATACGTCATGTATAGCTACATATGTATATGGAATATGTACGTCATGTATAGCTATATATGTTATGGATTATCTACGTCATGTATAGCTACATGTTTTGGAGTATCTGCGTCACGTATAGCTACACATGTTACGGAGAAATTTGAGCCATGAAGTCACGGAAAAGACAGGAACAGGTTTGAAGTCCGACAGACACGAACGTATTCCAGCGAGCTGTTCGGATATTCTTGAAATGTGACCAGGACGAACGCAAGCCAGCACAACCTTTCTGCACAAGGGAGGAGGAGGAGGAGGAGGAGGACCGGGTAGAATCACAGGAAATCACTGCACTGAAACCGGGAAAAGGGATAGAAGCAGTATGGAAGGCGCCTGCACACAGACATAATTATACACCTAATATCTCGCTGACTGAAAATTGATCACTTAAACACTCACAGGTCAAAGAGATCAACATCTGCAGTAGATCGATATTCCCAACTGTTGGTATGAGTGCGGCGTTTCTTGACAGCTTGACAGCCAGCGAACAAATGACTGTGCAGTGTTGTTGTGTGGCTTGATGGCAATTACCTCAGTTCTTAAGATGAGAAATTTGTGTTTTCCAAAGCCTGGCATGAAACTTGGCTGATGTCCATTGCTATTCCTATTCTTCTGCGAAGTCCTCAAGAAATGGAACGTGCTGCACTGACAAACCACCATGTGTTAAATATAACTTCAAGGAAAGTACCACATTAACAGACCATCACGTGAAGGATATAACTTCAAGGAAAGTACCACATTAACAGACCATCACGTGAAGGATATAACTTCAAGGAAAGTACCACATTAACAGACCATCACGTGAAGGATATAACTTCAAGGAAAGTACCACATTAACAGACCATCACGTGTTGGATACAACTTCAAGGAAAGTACCAACAGACCATCACGTGAAGGATATAACTTCAAGGAAAGTACCACATTAACAGACCATCACGTGAAGGATATAGCTTCAAGGAAAGTACCACATTAACAGACCATCACGTGTTGGATATAACTTCAACGAACCACACTAAAAGGATACAATTTCAAAGAACAAACTGCACTAACCGATCATCACGTGTTTGTTATAAGTTCAAACACGTAACGTACTACACTAATAATTCATTCAGAGAGGCACAGAGACAGAGAAACAGAGACAAAGACAGAGACAGAGACAGAGACAGTCAGATGAAGAGAAACAGAGAGGTGACGTCGTTCCGTCACACTGTCTTCCAGATGACCACCCCCCTCCCCCTCCCCCGCACACAGGTTTCCACGCTGTGGCTTGTCCCATTGCTGGTGTTTGTGAAGAGGTGTTCAGCAGCACTGTGTGTTCAGCACTGTGTTCAGCACTGTGTGTTCAGCACTGTGTGTTCAGCACTGTGTGTTCAGCACTGTGTGTTCAGCACTGTGTGTTCAGCACTGTGTGTTCAGCACTGTGTGTTTAGCACTGTGTTCAGCACTGTGTGTTCAGCACTGTGTGTTCAGCACTGTGTGTTCAGCACTGTGTTCAGCACTGTGTGTTCAGCACTGTGTTCAGCACTGTGTGTTCAGCACTGTGTGTTCAGCACTGTGTGTTCAGCACTGTGTGTTCAGCACTGTGTGTTCAGCACTGTGTTCAGCACTGTGTGTTCAACACTGTGTGTTCAAGCACCGTGTGTTCAGCACTGTGTGTTCAGCACTGTGTGTTCAGCACTGTGTTCAGCACTGTGTGTTCAGCACTGTGTTAAGCACTGTGTGTTCAAGCACTGTGTGTTCAGCACTCTGTGTTAAGCACTGTGTGTTCAAGCACTGTGTGTTCAAGCACTGTGTGTTCAGCACTGTGTGTTCAAGCACTCTGTGTTCAGCACTGTGTTCAGCACTGTGTGTTCAGCACTGTGTTAAGCACTGTGTGTTCAGCACTGTGTTCAGCACTGTGTTCAGCACTGTGTGTTCAAGCACTGTGTGTTCAAGCACTGTGTGTTCAGCACTGTGTTTTCAAGCACTGTGTGTTCAGCACTGTGTGTTCAGCACTGTGTTCAAGCACTGTGTGTTCAGCACTGTGTGTTCAGCACTGTGTTCAGCACTGTGTTCAGCACTGTGTTCAGCACTGTGTTCAGCACTATGTTCAGCACTGTATTCAAGCACTGTGTGTTCAGCACTGTGCTCAGCACTGTGTGTTCAGCACTGTTTGTTCAGCACTGTGTCAGCACTGTGTGTTCAGCACTGTGTGTTCAGCACTGTGTTCATCACTGTTTGTTCAGCACTGTGTTCAGCACTGTTCAGCACTGTGTTCAGCACTGTTTGTTCAGCACTGTGTTCAGCACCGTATTCAGTACTGTGTCTTCAGCACTGTGTGTTCATCACTGTGTGTTCAGCACTGTGTGTTCATCACTGTTTGTTCAGCACTGTGTTCAGCACTGTGTGTTCAGCACTGTGTGTTCAGCACTGTGTGTTCAGCACTGTGTTCAGCACTGTGTGTTCAGCACTGTGTGTTCAGCACTGTGTGTTCCGCACTGTGTTCAGCACTGTGTGTTCAGCACTGTGTTCAGCACTGTGTGTTCAGCACTGTGTTCAGCACTGTGTGTTCAGCACTGTGTGTTCAGCACTGTGTTCAGCACTGTGTGTTCAAGCACTGTGTGTTCAAGCACTGTGTGTTCAGCACTGTGTTCAGCACTCTGTGTTAAGCACTGTGTGTTCAAGCACTGTGTGTTCAGCACTGTGTGTTCAGCACTGTGTGTTCAGCACTGTGTTCAGCACTGTGTGTTCAGTACTGTGTGTTCAAGCACTGTGTGTTCAGCACTGTGTGTTCAGCACTGTGTTCAGCACTGTGTGTTCAAGCACTGTGTGTTCAGCACTGTGTGTTCAGCACTGTGTGTTCAGCACTGTGTGTTCAGCACTGTGTTCAGCACTGTGTTCAGCACTGTTCAGAACTGTGTGTTCAGCACTGTCGTATCACGGTGTGCAAACTGTACCGCCCTCTAGTCTTCATCAGGACCAAGGAAACATGTACCTTTTTTTTTCTTCAGAAAACAATGTACGTTAACTAAGCAAAGTGTCCATAACTCTATGCTGATGCTAGGTATAATGTTTATTATATGTTATAAAACTGCACTGCTACACACGATGAAAATGTGTCCACCTTGACCAAACTGATTTTTTTTTTTAAAAAAAAGAAGAAAAAAGAAAAGAAAAAAAAAGAACAATATAAGTATAATGACTTATGATGACGATGTTATTGTTAATGTTCGCTGTATTCCAAATTTTTTTCTTTGTTTTTTTTCCCCCTTTCTTTTCCATCTACTCTGAATTGTCATAATGAATTCATATACAAAATCAAACGGTGGTCGACCCAAGAAAGTCCGGAAAAAAACCCCAACAAAAAACCAACAACAAAAAAACGTGGACCTTGTAAATCAACTCTTCAACTCCAGCAAGGGAGAGACCACACATGTTGACTGACGCTGCTGCCATTCAGACCTTGTGAACAAGAACAAATGTTTTAATTGCGTATAGGCCCGTGACCCGTTGCAAACATAATATACATAAAGAAACCTACACAAGGCACACAAATAAGTAGATAAATAACAGACAGATAAACAAATAAACAAATAAATGAATAAATAAATCTTTTGTCCTCACTGTATCAGTTAGAGACCATCCTTGTGAGAAGACACTTGAATAAGGCAATGGCAAAACATAATTAATCATTTTCGTACCTTAACTAGTTGTTGGTAGTGATTCATGATTCATTACGTCTCTGCGCTTAAAAGCCAGAAAAAGAAACTTTGAAAGATTTAGTTTACTGCCGAGTCCACCATTCAAAATACTTGCACATTGCTGATCAAGTATGAGTTGGAACTATTTATACAATATTTCAACCTAAGTTCACTGTAGTTTGGGCATTCAAACAGTACATGGAATTCATCTTCACAGTCAGCAGAACAAAGAGGGCAACCCATTTGACCAACAGGGGAAAAGCGGTGGATGTGGTGGCTACTTATAGCCGAAACACCCATTCTGAAACGTGTAAATATTGTTTTGAAATATATATTATTAATGTGATCAAGGTTTGTTTTTTTTCACATTCAATGGCGCTTTTAAACGAATGATAAAATTCAAAGCGCCTGCTTTCATTCAGACCTTGTGTCTGACAGGAAAGGGGGCAGTGAGGAGGGGGAGGGGGGGGGGAGGGACCTAATCCCCCACACACACCCCCCCCATGCCCCACTTCTTTCATGAATATGCACACACCGCTGCTTCGCAAGTAGTTATGGTACACCTCGAGACAAAACTCGTGTTTAGAAATTGCAATAAACTGACGACAACACTGATGATTATCATTCATCTCCAGATACTGTAAGAAGGGTGTGTTGTGTGTGTGTTGTCTGTTGTGTGTGCTGTGTGTGCTATGTGTGTTATGTGTGCTGTGTGTGATTATCATTCATCTCCAGATACTGTGAGAAAGGTTTGTTGTGTGTGCTATATGTGTTCTGTGTGCTGTGTATGCTGTGTGTGTTGTCTGTTGTTTGTGCTGTGTGTGCTATGTGTGTTGTGTGTATGCTATGTGTGTTGTGTGTGCTATATGTGTTGTGTGTGCTATGCGTGCTGTGTGCGCCATGTGTGTTGTGCGTGCCATGTGTGTTATGTGTGCTATGTGTGTTGTGTGTGCTATGTGTGTTGTGTGTGCCATGTGTGTTGTGTGTGCCATGTGTGTTATGTGTGCTATGTGTGTTGTGTGTGCCATGTGTCTTGTGTGTGCTATGTGTGTTGTGTGTGCCATGTGTGTTGTGTGTGCTATGTGTGTGGTGTGTGCTATGTGTGTGGTGTGTGCTATGTGTGTTGTGTGTTATGTGTGTCGTGTGTGCTATGTGTGCTGTGTTGTGCGTGTGATGTTTGTTGTGTGTGCTATGTGTGTTGTGAATGCCAAGTGTGTTGTGTGTGCTTTGTCTGTTGTGTGTGTTGTGAGTGTTGTGTGTGCCATGTGTTCTGTGTATGCCATATGTGTTGTGTGTGCCATGCGCGTTGTATGTGTTGTGTATGCCATGTGGTCTGCGTGCGCCATGTGTGCAGTGTGTGCGGTGTGTGTTGTGTGTGCCATGTGTTCTGTGCATGCCATATGTGTTGTGTTTGTCATGTGTGTGCTGTGTGTGGCATGTGTATGTTGTGTGTGCCATGTGTGTTATGTGTGTCATGTGTATGTCGTGTGTGCCGTGTGTGTTGTGAGTGCTGTATGTGTTGTGTGTAGGGTGAGATCGCCTTGAGACAGAGGACCAGAGGACCAGAGGACCAGTCATCATTCAGCTAGGAAGTGCAACAGGTTTTGTGCTTTGTTTTCAGGCCGTCAACGAACCGTGTACAACATTGAGCCCAGTGAGTCACCCGGCAAAGTGCTGTGTTCAATAAATATCCTGCTGTGCATTCATACAGATCACAGAGAGAGAGAGAGAGAGAGAGAGAGAGAGAGCGCAATGTGGATTCTGTTTCCGTGAATGTTCTTCGGGCGTGTGTGTGTGTGTGTGTGTGTGTGTGTGTGTGTGTTTACACTGGTCCTACTGTGCCCTTACAAACCCTAATGTCTAAGGTAATGATGCTTGACGAAATTGTTCAGTTGTTTCGGGACTGCTACTGTTTATTCATTTATTTATCTATTTTTATTTATCTAACTTTTTATTCTTAACTTTTGGGAGGGAGCATCTTTCCAAGTTTTGAAGACTTCGCCATCGATCACAAGAGCAAGCACACGACCAACACAACTTTTGTTTCAGTCAGCAAGCTTTTTCGTGTTGACGTTGTAGAGGACAGGAGAGAGCGGAGACCCTTGTGGCAGTCCCATGGACAGATTAGAAGGTGCAGACATCCAAGTAGGTTGACAGTTTGTTTTTTTTTTCCTGGAACGCTACTGTTATCCATCTTGTGTTGAAAGGAACTGCACCAAGATTTCAATGAACTGTGTAAATGTCTGTCTGTCTGGGTAGGTATCTTGTACTCAAAGGAACTGCACCAAGATTTCAATGAACTGTGTAAATGTCTGGCTGGCTGGCTGTGTAGTGGACTGCACGTGGAATCTCATTGAGACACCCAACATAGAGGTGGTCCTCTTGTGTCTGTCAACTGTCAACGTCACGCACTTCGTAAATCACGTGAGGACCAGTCCAGGATCTGATAAAAAAAAAAAAAAAGAACAGGCCGACACATTGCAGTGAACCCACACCCCTCTATCCCCCACCCTCACCCCCACCCCCCACCCATACAGTCTTGTCTGTCTCCACAGAAAGACTGCCTTACCGACACTGTTTCCTGACTTGGGTGTGCGGTGTGACGTCCTGAATGGGGGCACTCCTGAATGAGGTCAAAAGGCCACTGTGACAGTGCCACTCCTCAACACTTCACCCTGACTATTCCCCCTGTGTGTCACACACTTCACCCTGACTATTCCCCCTGTGTCACACACTTCACCCTGACTATTCCCCCTGTGTCACACACTTCACCCTGACTATTCCCCCTGTGTCACACACTTCACCCTGACTATTCCCCCTGTGTCACACACTTCACCCTGACTATTCCCCCTGTGTCACACACTTCACCCTGACTATTCCCTGTGTCACACACTTCACCCTGACTATTCCCCCTGTGTCACACACTTCACCCTGACTATTCCCACTGTGTCACACACTTCACCCTGACTATTCCCACTGTGTCACACACTTCACCCTGACTATTCCCACTGTGTCACACACTTCACCCTGACTATCCCCACTGTGTCACACACTTCACCCTGACTATTCCCTGTGTGTCACACACTTCACCCTAACTATTCCCTGTGTGTCACACACTTCACCCTGACTATTCCCCCTGTGTGTCACACACTTCACCCTGACTATTCCCCCTGTGTGTCACACACTTCACCCTGACTATTCCCCCTGTGTGTCACACACTTCACCCTGACTATTCCCACTGTGTCACACACTTCACCCTGACTATTCCCCCTGTGTGTCACACACTTCACCCTGACTATTCCCACTGTGTCACACACTTCACCCTGACTATTCCCCCTGTGTGTCACACACTTCACCCTGACTATTCCCCCTGTGTGTCACACACTTCACCCTGACTATTCCCCCTGTGTGTCACACACTTCACCCTGACTATTCCCCCTGTGTGTCACACACTTCACCCTGACTATTCCCCCTGTGTGTCACACACTTCACCCTGACTATTCCCACTGTGTCACACACTTCACCCTGACTATTCCCACTGTGTCACACACTTCACCCTGACTATTCCCACTGTGTGTCACACACTTCACTCTGACTATTCCCTGTGTGTCACACACTTCACCCTGACTATTCCCCCTGTGTGTCACACACTTCACCCTGACTATTCCCCCTGTGTGTCACACACTGACTATTCCCACTGTGTCACGCACTTCAGCCCTGACTATTCCCACTGTGTCACACACTTCACCCTGACTATTCCCCCTGTGTGTCACACACTTCACCCTGACTATTCCCACTGTGTCACACACTTCACCCTGACTATTCCCGCTGTGTCACACACTTCACCCTGACTATTCCCACTGT
>NC_134906.1:8049861-8052361 GCF_041734735.1 Babylonia areolata | reverse complement strand
GAGATTGGAGAGAGAGAGAGAGAGAGCGAGGGGGAGAGGAGAGAGAAAGAGGGAGATGGGGGTGGAGGTGTGGTGGGGGTGGGGTGTGGCTGGGGGGGTGGTTAGGGAGATACAGACAGACAGAGACAGAAACAGGTAGGCCTGGAGGCAGACAGACAAGCAGAGAAAGAGAGAGAGAGGGACAGAGATTGAAACAGAGAGAGACAGAGAGAGAAGGGGGGGCGGGGGATAAAAACTGAGACAGAGGCAGAGAGACAGAGAGAGGACAGAGACAGACTAAATGAGACAGAAAGAGTAACAGAGACAGAGACAGAGAATCAGACAAAGAAATAGACAGATAGCTCGATAGCTAGAAATGTAGACAGACAGAAAGTAAGATAGGTAATAGCTAGATAGCTAGATAGTCTGACAAACAGAAAAACGGACAGACATTTAGAGTTTATCGACCGACACAGACAGTGACGGGCAGAAATGGGTGTGGGGGGGTCAGTGTGACCATTGTTTGTTGTTGTTGTTGTTTTTGTTGTTTATGCAGAAGGTTCTCTTTTCTTTCTTTTTCCTTTTTATTCATTCGTTTCATTTTTTTTTTCATTTTTTTTTTTACAATGCACAAAACTTGATACTAAACAATACAGATACAATATACATTAATGCACAAATAAGAAAAAGATATGTAATAACACATACGGCATAAATATATATATATATGTATATATATATATATATATATATATATATATATATGTGTGTGTGTGTGTGTGTATATGTGTATCCATGGGAGATTTATATCGCCATCCGCTTGACCTTCACTGCTGGTCTGGAGGCTAGTCCTTCCAACGATGAAGCGAGTTTCCACAGGTTCCTGTCTCTTGTGCAGACCTTGATTCTTACATCCCCATTCACTGGACATTGTGTGTGATGATCTGGGTGCTAGTCTTTCCAATGAGACGATAAATCGAGGTGCAGCGTTCAGCATGCACTCAGCACAAGTAAAAGAATCCACGACAACAAAAAGGATTGTCCCTGGTAAAACTACTTTAAAAATATCCACGTTGATTGTAAACCAAATGCATTTGCAGACAGAGAATTTCACACAGGCAAATCTGTTGACTAACATATAATGCACCATTAATTAAAGGCTTGAACGTTTTGTCGAGGTCTCAAGTTGGGTTTCAAACCCCTGGCCCCAGCTGTCACCCAAGGCGTTGCCAGGCGATCCCATCCTGCCCCTCAACAGCGCCATCTGTCGCCAGTGTTCTTGATCCTAGTTTTGGGGCAGCACAGGCGGGCTTTGATAATGTTTTACCGTTATGAATAAATGACACAGCAGAATCACTTTGAACAGCCCACCCAACCCCCCTTTTGCGCAGTGTACAACAATCTGTATAACGTGTTTATGAGGACACCGATGTTTATCAACATTTGGGATTGCCATGACCCGAGAAGTGTTCCATATTTAGCTTGGTTTTTGTAAACAGTGCATGTATGTAATAATAATAATATTAATAATAATATAATAATGATAATAAGTATTTATACAGCGCTGAATCTTGTGCAGAGAAAAATCAAAGCGATTTCACATCAGTCATTCACACGCATGCAGAAGTCTAAACGAGAAACTGAAGACTAGGAAGAGGTGGGTTTTCAAAGGTCAGACCTAAAAGAGCTGAGTGTAAAATCTTCCCCTTCCTATCTCTGTGGTTGCCTTCACCTCTACACTCCATCTCGCTCTCTACGATCGGCTTCGGACCCACTCTGTTTACGCATACCAAGATTCAAACACTCCACTGTCGGACGCCGTTACTTTTCTCTGCCTCTGGACCTTGCTTATGGAATGAACTTCCTCTTTCGCTTCGTTGTGTGTGGGAGATAGGGGGGCCAGATCGTTGTTGTGTGTAGGAGATAGGGGGGGCCACGTTGTTGTGTGTAGGAGACAGGGGCCACGTTGTTGTGTGTGGGAGATAGGGGCCACGTTGTTGTGTGTGGGAGATAGGGGCCACGTTGTTGTGTGTGGGAGACAGGGGCCACGTTGTTGTGTGTAGGAGACAGGGGCCACGTTGTTGTGTGTGGGAGACAGAGGCCACGTTGTTGTGTGTGGGAGACAGGGGCCACGTTGTTGTGTGTGGGAGACAGGGCAAAGATCGTTGGCAAAGTTAAAGTCGTCTAACTGTGTTCAAACGTCCACTGGATGCTTTGCTTCTTGGCTGTGGAGTTGTTCATAACCCAGGCTGTGGCTTGACAGGAAGAGGAAGGGTGCTTTCTCGCCGCCAATGAAACTGACGTGGAGGGATGAGGTCCACTCCAGTGACTGTTCCAATGTGCTGCTGCAGCCTTGCTGTGTGGTCTGTGCAGCATAGATTTCTCTAATGTTGATAATGCTGGTGATGTTGATGATGATGTGGTTGGTGTTGATGATGTTGATGGTGTTGATGGAGTGTGTGCAGATGATTTCTGTAAGTGTTGTGTTGATGTGTTGCGTACGGGGTTTTTTGGGGGACCC
>NC_134906.1:8029843-8042343 GCF_041734735.1 Babylonia areolata | reverse complement strand
CTCTGTCTCTCTCTCTCTTTCTCTCTCTCTGTCCCTGTGTATATATCTGTCTCTGTTATATATATATATACATACATACATACATACATACATATATATATATATATATATATATATATATATATATATATATATATAAGGTTGTCCGTGTGTATGTGCTGTGAGTCAGTGTAGCGAACGGGGTCCTTCTGATACGTATCTCAACATACACTGAACCTTTGTTATTTTTCTGCTCTCTCCGCATCCCCACCCACCCCCACAGCCCCCCACCCTCCCCAGCCACCCTAACGGCAACCCCCTCCCCCTCCCCCTTCTCCCCCTCCACCCCTCTTTCAGTCTGTCTCCATGGCCACAGGCCGGGGACATGCCCCAGTGAATTGCAGGAGGATTTTCAGGCCTGACTGACAACTAACGCATGGCTGCACCGGCAATGATCGATACGCTCCCTCCCTTCCCTCCCTCCCTTCCCTTCTCCCTCCCTTCCTTCCCTTCTCCCTCCCTCCTTCACTGCCTCTTGCCTTTCAGTTGGTGTAGGACTTGTGCGTTTGCCTGTGTGGTGTGGTTGCGTGCGTGCGTGTGTGTGTGTGTGTGGGGTGTGGAGTGTTGGGGGTGTGGGTGACGGGGTTGGTGATGTGTGGTTTGTGGTGGGGGTGGGGGTGGGAGTGTGTGTGTGTGTGTGTGGGGGGGGGGGTCGCAAGAGGAGGAGCGTGCGGATGCGGTGTATATGTGTGTGCGTGTAATAAGCGTGTGTGTGTGTGTGTGTGCGAGTGTGCATGCATTGGCGTTCACAAATTGCTTTCATCGTGCATAGGAAAAGAGTTGTAGTTCCCTGGGGTGGTGGTGGGGGGGGGGGGGGGGGGGCAGGGAGGGAGGGGGGGAGGCGTGGGGGGGTGGGGGGGACCACGTCAATATCAGCACTCTGTTGGTTTGTCTGTTTGTCTGTCTGTCTGTCTGTCTGTCTGTCTGTCTGCCGTGACGACAATGAGAATTGGAGAGAGAGAGAGCGAGGGGGATGGGGGTGGGGGTGGGGCTGGGGGGTGGTTAGGGAGATAGATACAGAGAGAGACAGAAACAGGTAGGCCTAGAGGCAGAGACAGACAAGCAGAGAAAGAGAGAGAGGGACAGAGATTGAAACACAGAGAGAGAGAGAGAGAGAGAGGGGGGGGGGGGATAAAGACTGAGACAGAGAGAGAGAGAGAGAGAGAGTGAGAGAGAAACAGAGACAGACAGAGACAGAGACAGAGAGACAGAGAGAGGACAGAGACAGACCGACTAAATGAGACAGAAATAGTAACAAAACTAGAGACAGAGAATCAGACAAAGAAATAGACAGACAGCTAGATAGCTAGAAAGATAGACAGACAGACAGACAGACAGGCAGACAGTCAGATAGATAGATAGATAGATAGATAGTAAGATACGTAATAGCTAGATAGCTAGATAGTCTGACAAACAGAAAAACGGACAGACATTTAGAGTTTATCGACCGACACAGACAGTGACGGGCAGAAATGGGTGTGGGGGGGTCAGTGTGACCATTGTTTGTTGTTGTTTTTGTTGTTGATGCAGAAGGTTCTCTTTTCTGTCATTTCTTTTATTATTCATTCGTTTATTTTTTTTTTTTTACAATGCACAAAACTTGATACTAAACAATACAGATACAATATACATTAATGCACAAATATGAAAAAGATCTGTAATAACACATACGGCATATATATATATATATATATATATATATATATATATATATATATATATATATATATCCATGGTTAGACAGACCGGGAGATTTACATCGCCATCCACGTGACCTTCACTGCTGGTCTGGAGGCTAGTCCTTCCAACGATGAAGCGAGTTTCCACAGGTTCCTGTCTCTTGTACAGACCTTGATTCTTACATCCCCATTCACTGGACATTGTGTGTGATGATCTGGGTGCTAGTCTTTCCAATGAGACGATAAATCGAGGTGCAGCGTTCAGCATGCACTCAGCACAAGTAAAAGAATCCACGACAACAAAAAGAATTGTCCCTGGTAAAACTGCTTAAAAAAAAAAAAAAAATCCACGTTGATTGTAAACCAAATGCATTTGCAGACAGAGAATTTCACACAGGCAAATCTGTTGACTAACATATAATGCACCATTAAAAGCTTGAACATTTTGTCGAGGTCTCAAGTTGGGTTTCAAACCCCTGGCCCCAGCTGTCACCCAAGGCGTTGCCAGGCGATCCCATCCTGCCCTCAACAGCGCCATCTGTCGCCAGTGTTCTTGATCCTAGTTTTGGGGCAGCACAGGCGGGCTTTGATAATGTTTTACCGTTATGAATAAATGACACAGCAGAATCACTTTGAACAGCTCACCCAACCCCCCTTTTTGCGCAGTGTACAACAATCTGTATAACTTGTTTATGAGGACACCGATGTTTATCAACATTTGGGATAACCATGACCCGAGAAGTGTTCCATATTTAGCTTGGTTTTTGTAAATAGTGCATGTATGTAATAATAATAATAATAATAATATAATGATAATAAGTATTTATACAGCGCTGAATCTTGTGCAGAGAAAAATCAAAGCGATTTCACATCAGTCATTCACACGCATGCAGAAGTCTAAACGAGAAACTGAAGACTAGGAAGAGGTGGGTTTTCAAAGGTCAGACCTAAAAGAGCTGAGTGTAAAATCTTCCCCTTCCTATCTCTGTGGTTGCCTTCACCTCTACACTCCATCTCGCTCTCTACGATCGGCTTCGGACCCACTCTGTTTACGCATACCAAGATTCAAACACTCCACTGTCGGACGCCGTTACTTTCTCTGCCTCTGGACCTTGCTTATGGAATGAACTTCCTCTTTCGCTTCGTTGTGTGTGGGAGACTGGGACCAGATTGTTGTTGTGTGTAGGAGATAGGGGCCACTTTGTTGTGTGTGGGAGACAGGGGCCACGTTGTTGTGTGTAGGAGATAGGGGCCACTTTGTTGTGTGTGGGAGACAGGGGCCACGTTGTTGTGTGTGGGAGATAGGGGGGCCACGTTGTTGTGTGTGGGAGACAGAGGCCACGTTGTTGTGTGTGGGAGATAGGGGGGCCACGTTGTTGTGTGTGGGAGATAGGGGGGCCACGTTGTTGTGTGTGGGAGACAGAGGCCACGTTGTTGTGTGTGGGAGACTGGGGCCACGTTGTTGTGTGTGGGAGACTGGGGCCACGTTGTTGTGTGTGGGAGACAGGGGCCACGTTGTTGTGTGTGGGAGACTGGGGCTCACGTTGTCGTGTGTGGGAGACTGGGGCCACGTTGTTGTGTGTGGGAGACTGGGGCCACGTTGTTGTGTGTGGGAGACTGGGGCCACGTTGTTGTGTGTGGGAGACTGGGGCCACGTTGTTGTGTGTGGGAGACTGGGGCCACGTTGTTGTGTGTGGGAGACTGGGGCTCACGTTGTCGTGTGTGGGAGACTGGGGCCACGTTGTTGTGTGTGGGAGACTGGGGCCACGTTGTTGTGTGTGGGAGACAGGGGCCAGATTGTTGTGTGTAGGAGACAGGGGCCACGTTGTGTGTGGGAGACAGGGGCCACGTTGTTGTGTGTGGGAGACACGGGCTACGTTGTGTGTGGGAGACAGGGGCCACGTTGTTGTGTGTGGGAGACAGGGGCCACGTTGTGTGTGGGAGACAGGGGCCACGTTGTGTGTGGGAGACAGGGGCCACGTTGTTGTGTGTGGGAGACAGAGGCCACGTTGTTGTGTGGGAGACAGGGGTCAGATTGTTGTGTGTGGAAAACAGGGGCCACGTTGTTGTGTGTGGAAAACAGGGGCCACGTTGTTGTGTGTGGGAGACAGGGGCCACGTTGTTGTGTGGGAGACAGGGGTCAGATTGTTGTGTGTGGAAAACAGGGGCCACGTTGTTGTGTGTGGAAAACAGGGGCCACGTTGTTGTGTGTGGGAGACATGGGCCACGTTGTTTGTGTGTGGGAGACAGGGGCCACGTTGTTGTGTGTGGGAGACAGCGGCCACGTTGTGTGTGGGAGACACGGGCCACATTGTGTGTGGGAGACAGGGGCCACGTTGTGTGTGGGAGACAGGGGCCACGTTGTTGTGTGTGGGAGACAGGGGCCATGTTGTTGTGTGTGGGAGACAGGGGCCACGTTGTGTGTGGGAGACAGGGGCCACGTTGTTGTGTGTGGGAGACAGGGGCCACGTTGTTGTGTGTGGGAGACAGGGGCCACGTTGTTGTGTGTGGGAGACAGGGGCCACGTTGTTGTGTGTGGGAGACAGGGGCCACGTTGTGTGTGTGAGACAGGGGCCACGTTGTTGTGTGTGGGAGACAGGGGCCACGTTGTGTGTGGGAGACAGGGGCCACGTTGTTGTGTGTGGGAGACAGGGGCCACGTTGTGTGTGGGAGACAGGGGAGACGTTGTTGTGTGTGGGAGACAGGGGCCACGTTGTTGTGTGGGAGACAGGGGCCACGTTGTTGTGTGTGGGAGACAGGGGCCACGTTGTGTGTGGGAGACAGGGGCCACGTTGTTGTGTGTGGGAGACAGGGGAGACGTTGTTGTGTGTGGGAGACAGGGGCCACGTTGTGTGTGGGAGACAGGGGCCGCGTTGTTGTGTGTGGGAGACAGGGGAGACGTTGTTGTGTGTGGGAGACAGGGCAAAGATCGTTGGCAAAGTCAAAGTCTTCTAACTGTGTTCAAACGTCCACTGGATGCTTTGCTTCTTGGTTGTGGAATTGTTCTTAACCCAGGCTGCGACTGACAGGAAGAGGAAGGGCGCCTTCTCGCCGCCAATGAAACTGACGTGGAGGGATGAGGTCCACTCCAGTGACTGTTCCAATGTGCTGCTGCAGCCTTGCTGTGTGGTCTGTGCAGCATACATTTCTCCAATGTTGATAATGCCGCTGATGTGATGATGATGTGGTTGGTGTTGATGATGTTGATGGTGTTGATGGAGTTGATGATGCAGATGATGTTGATAATGTGGTTGATGTTGATGGTGTTGCAGTATCGTGATTGTGAGATACACTTGACCCCTACATTACACCTGGGCACAATACACTGCCACTGTGTCCAGTTGTCCAGTTTAGTCACCTGATTCCCACACGTTTCCCACACGTGTTAAGACACTCCAGGCCTGACCAGGGCGCTGCATTTATGTCCCCCTGATTCCCACACGTTTTAAGACTCTCCGGGCCTGACCAGGGTGCTGTGTTTATGTCCCCTGATTCCCACACGTTTTAAGACTCTCCGGGCCTGACCAGGGTGCTGTGTTTATGTTCCCTGATTCCCACACGTTTTAAGACACTCCGGGCCTGACCAGGGTGCTGTGTTTATGTCCCCTGATTCCCACACTTTTTAAGACACTCCGGGCTTGACCAGGGTGCTGTGTTTATGTCCCTTGATTCCCACACGTTTTGAGACACTCTGGGCCTGACCAGGTCGCTGTGTTTATGTCCCTTGATTCCCACACGTTTTAAGACTCTCCAGGCCTGACCAGGTCGCTGTGTTTATGTTCCCTGATTCCCACACGTTTTAAGACTCTCCAGGCCTGACCAGGGTGCTGTGTTTATGTCCTCTGATTCCCACACGTTTTAAGACACTCCGGGCCTGACCAGGGTGCTGTGTTTATGTCCTCTGATTCCCACACGTTTTAAGACACTCCAGGCCTCACAAGGGTGCTGTGTTTATTTCCCCTGATTCCCACACGTTTTAAGACACTCCAGGCTTGACCAGGGTGCTGTGTTTATCTCCCCTGATTCCCACACGTATTAAGACACTCCAGGCCTGACCAGGGTGCTGTGTTTATGTCCTCTGATTCCCACACGTTTTAAGACACTCCAGGCCTGACCAGAGTGCTGTGTTTATGTTCCCTGATTCCCACACGTTTTAAGACTCTCCAGGCTTGACCAGGGTGCTGTGTTTATGTCTCCTGATTCCCACACGTTTTAAGACTCTCCAGGCTTGACCAGGGTGCTGTGTTTATGTCTCCTGATTCCCACACATTTTAAGACACTCCAGGCCTGACCAAGACGCGCGCTGTGTTTATGTCCCTTGATTCCCACACGTTTTAAGATTTTCCGGGCCTGACCAGGGCGCTGCATTTATGTCCCCCTGATTCCCACACGTTTTAAGACACTCCAGGCCTGACCAGGGTGCTGTGTTTATGTCCCCCTGATTCCCACACGTTTTAAGACACTCCAGGCCTGACCAGGGTGCTGTGTTTATGTCCCCTGATTCCCACACGTTTTAAGACTCTCCGGGCCTGACCAGGGCGCTGTGTTTATGTCCCCTGATTCCCACACGTATTAAGACACTCCAGCCTTGACCAGGGTGCTGTGTTTATGTCCTCTGATTCCCACACGTTTTAAGACACTCCAGCCTTGACCAGGGTGCTGTGTTTATGTCCCCTGATTCCCACACGTATTAAGACACTCCAGGCTTGACCAGGGTGCTGTGTTTATGTCCACTTATTCCCACACGTATTAAGACACTCCGGGCCTGACCACAGTGCTGCATTTATGTCCTCCTGATTCCCACACGTATAAAGACACTCCAGGCCTGACCAGGGCGCTGTGTTTATGTCCCCTGATTCCCACACGTTTTAAGACACTCCGGGCTTGACCAGGGCGCTGTGTTTATGTCTCCTGATTCCCACACGTTGTAAGACTCTCCGGGCCTGACCAGGGTGCTGTGTTTATGTCCCCTGATTCCCACACGTTTTATGACACTCCAGGCTTGACCAGGGCGCTGTGTTTATGTCCCCTGATTCCCACACGTTTTAAGACACTCCGGGCTTGACCAGGGTGCTGTGGTTATGTCTCCTGATTCCCACACGTTTTAAGACACTCCGGGCTTGACCAGGGTGCTGTGTTTATGTTCCCTGATTCCCACACGTTTTAAGACACTCCAGGCCTCACAAGGGTGCTGTGTTTATGTCCCCTGATTCCCACACGTTTTAAGACACTCCAGCCTTGACCAGGGTGCTGTGTTTATGTCTCCTGATTCCCACACGTTTTAAGACACTCCAGGCCTGACCAGGGCGCTGTGTTTATGTCCCTTGATTCCCACACGTTTTAAGACACTCCAGGCCTGACCAGGGCGCTGTGTTTATGTCCCCTGATTCCCACACGTTTTAAGACACTCCGGGCCTGACCAGGGCGCTGTGTTGATGTCCTCTGATTCCCACACGTTTTAAGACACTCCAGGCCTGACCAGGAGGCTGTGTTTATATCCCCTGATTCCACACGTTTTAAGACTCTCCGGGCCTGACCAGGGTGCTGTGTTTATGTTCCCTGATTCCCACACGTTTTAAGACTCTCCAGGCCTGACCAGGGTGCTGTGTTTATGTCCTCTGATTCCCACACGTTTTAAGACACTCCTGGCCTGACCAGGGTGCTGTGTTTATGTTCCCTGATTCCCACACGTTTTAAGACACTCCAGGCCTGACCAGGGCGCTGTGTTTATGTTCCCTGATTCCCACACGTTTTAAGACTCTCCAGGCCTGACCAGGGTGCTGTGTTTATGTCCTCTGATTCCCACACGTTTTAAGACACTCCTGGCCTGACCAGGGTGCTGTGTTTATGTCTCCTGATTCCCACACGTTTTAAGACTCTCCGGGCCTGACCAGGAGGCTGTGTTTATGTCCCCTGATTCCCACACGTTTTAAGACACTCCGGGCCTGACCAGGAGGCTGTGTTTATGTCCCGTGATTCTCACACGTTTTAAGACACTCCGGGCCTGACCAGGGCGCTGTGTTTATGTCTCCTGATTCCCACACTTTTTAAGACACTCCGGGCTTGACCAGGGTGCTGTGTTTATGTCCCCTGATTCCCACACGTTTTAAGACACTCCGGGCTTGACCAGGTTGCTGTGTTTATGTCTCCTGATTCCCACACTTTTTAAGACACTCCGGCCTTGACCAGGGTGCTGTGTTTATGTCCTCTGATTCCCACACGTTTTAAGACACTCCAGCCTTGACCAGGGTGCTGTGTTTATGTCCCGTGATTCCCACACGTTTTAAGACACTCCAGGCCTGACCAGGAGGCTGTGTTTATGTCCCGTGATTCCCACACGTTTTAAGACACTCCAGGCCTGACCAGGAGGCTGTGTTTATGTCCCGTGATTCCCACACGTTTTAAGACACTCCAGGTCTGACCAGAGTGCTGTGTTTATGTCTCCTGATTCCCACACGTTTTAAGACACTCCGGGCCTGACCAGGGCGCTGATTCCCACACGTTTTAAGACACTCCGGGCCTGACCAGGGCGCTGTGTTTATGTCCCCTGATTCCCACACGTTTTAAGACACTCCGGGCCTGACCAGGAGGCTGTGTTTATGTCCCGTGATTCCCACACGTTTTAAGACACTCCGGGCCTGACCAGGGCGCTGTGTTTATGTCCCCTGATTCCCACACGTTTTAAGACACTCCAGGCCTGACCAGTGTGCTGTGTTTATGTCCCCTGATTCCCACACGTTTTAAGACTCTCCAGGCCTGACCAGGGTGCTGTGTTTATGTCTCCTGATTCCCACACGTTTTAAGACACTCCGGGCTTGACCAGGGCGCTGTGTTTATGTCCCTTGATTCCCACACGTTTTAAGACACTCCAGCCTTGACCAGGGTGCTGTGTTTATGTCCCCTGATTCCCACACGTATTAAGACACTCCGGGCTTGACCAGGGTGCTGTGTTTATGTCTCCTGATTCCCACACTTTTTAAGACACTCCGGGCCTGACCAGGGTGCTGTGTTTATGTCCCCTGATTCCCACACGTTTTAAGACTCTCCGGGCCTGACCAGGGTGCTGTGTTTATGTCCCCTGATTCCGACACGTTTTAAGACACCCCTGGCTTGACCAGGGTGCTGTGTTTACGTCACCTGATTCCCACACGTTTTAAGACACCCCAGGCTTGACCAGGGTGCTGTGTTTATGTCTCCTGATTCCCACACTTTTTAAGACACTCCGGGCCTGACCAGGGTGCTGTGTTTATGTCCCCTGATTCCCACACGTTTTAAGACTCTCCGGGCCTGACCAGGGCGTTGTGTTGATGGGGAGATCAGACATCTGCTGGTCCTGCTTTTTGACTCACTTGTGTAAACAAGTTGCCACCAAATTTGGCATAAAAATAGGAAAAATTCAGTTCTTTCCAGTCATCTTGTTTAAAACAATATTGCACCTCTGGGATGGGCACAAAAAAAAAAATAAAAAAAAAAGAAGCCTAATTATATGCAAACTGCATTTACTGTTACATTTATATTTTTTGTATTCTCTAAACATGGCACTTTGACCTCTTATTCTGACACAACAACAAGAGGAGTCATTATTATCATTTTTTGTTCAAATAGGAACTTCTTTTGCTAAGCATGGAATTTTTTATTTATTTTGCAAACGTTTTGGTGCAGATAGTAAAAAAGGGACATTACTCTGTAATTAATGCTAGGGGACTTAATTTATCACAAGTGAGTCTTGAAGGCCTTGCCTCTCTTGTTAAAACATGTTTTCTACAGCGGACGTGATGTAGCGTATATGGAATTGTCCTCACGTTCTGACCTTGCAGCTGAAACAGGTCAGGACCAGCAGACCTTTGGCACCAGAACAACTGTCCACTTCCGCCATGCCGGACAGCTCCGTGCCACGTGACGGTAGAAACGAGAGTGACGTCACAGACCGCACGAGTGACGCTGCTTCCTTTCCCTCTGCGTCATCATCGCTGACGTCAGCATCGGGGCAACAGGGGATCTGTGTGACTGGGGGTGTGTACAGACATGTGTACAGACAAGCTGTATGACTGGAGTGTGTACGGACAAGACATGTGTACAGACAGACATGTGTACAGACAAACTGTATGACTGGAGTGTGTACGGACAAGACATGTGTACAGACAGACATGTGTACAGACAAACTGCATGGCTGGGGTGTGTACGGACAAGACATGTGTGTACAGACAGACATGTGTACAGACAAGCTGTATGGCTGGGGTGTGTACGGACAAGACATGTGTACAGACAGACATGTGTACAGACATACTGTATGGTTGGGGTGTGTACGGACAAGACATGTGTGTACAGACAGACATGTGTATAGACAAACTGTATGGCTGGGGTGTGTACGGACAAGACATGTGTGTACAGACAGACATGTGTACAGACGAGCTGTATGGCTGGGGTGTGTACGGACAAGACATGTGTGTACAGATAGACATGTGTACAGACAAACTGCATGGCTGGGGTGTGTACGGACAAGACATGTGTGTACAGACAGACATGTGTACAGACAAACTGTATGGCTGGGGTGTGTACGGACAAGACATGTGTGTACAGACAGACATGTGTACAGACAAACTGTATGGCTGGGGTGTGTACGGACAAGACATGTGTGTACAGACAGACATGTGTACAGACAAACTGTATGACTGGGGTGTGTACGGACAAGACATGTGTACAGACAGACATGTGTACAGACATACTGTATGACTGGAGTGTGTACGGACAAGACATGTGTACAGACAGACATGTGTACAGACAAGCTGTATGGCTGGGGTGTGTACGGACAAGACGTGTGTGTACAGACAGACATGTGTACAGACAGACGTGTGTACAGACAAGCTGTATGGCTGGGGTGTGTACAGACAGACATGTGTACAGACATGTGTACAGACAAGCTGTATGGCTGGGGTGTGTACAGACATGTGTACAGACAAGCTGTATGCTGGGGTGATGTGTACACAGACAAGTCGCATGCCCGGCTGTCGCTGTCCTAACACCCCCCCCCCTCACCCCTCACACCCTCTCCCCTCCCCCCTCACCCCCTCCCCCCCCCCCCCCCCCCCCCCCCCCCCCCCCCCCCCCCCCCCCCCCCCCCCCCCCGCTCCCCTGTGAAGGCAGTCGAGGCAAGGGGGTGTGACAGCGGACTGATATAGATTTCAAATTAATGGAGCAAGTCGTCAGCGCGTGCTTCAGCATGGGTTAATCACCAGGGTGTCATGGATGGGGGGTGGGGGAGATGCGGTGGGTGGGGTGGGTGAGGGGTGGGGGTGTCTAGCGTCTTGTCCATGGGGTCTGAACCACTGTAGCTAGGTGTTTAGTGTGTTTATTGTGCTCACAAAGTGAGTTCTTCATCCCCGTCTTCTTTTTTCCTCCTCCTCCTCCTCCTCCTTCTCCTCCTTCCCTCCATCATCAACATCACCATCAACATCATCATCACCATTGCCATCATCATCAACATCATCATCACCGTCACCATCGCCATCATCATCACCATCACCATCATCATCATCACCATCTTCTTCTTCTTCTTCTTTCTCTCCATCTTGTTGCTGCTGATGTTGGCCATTCTTTTCTTTTCTTCTTCTTCTCCTTCTTCTTCTCTCTCCTCTCCTGTTCTTTCTTTTCAGCCTTCTCTCCACCACCACCACCACCACCACCACCCTACCCCCCCCCCCCCCACCACCACCCCTCCACCCCTCTCTGAGTGTGTCCCTTACCAATGTGTTATGATCCGCCTTTATTGGTGTCAAGGTGTGTGCACCTGGCGTGGTCTGTGTCCCTGTAGAGTCATGGAGGTGTATCATCATGCACAGCCACACACCGTTAGTGGGGCGATGAGTCACAGGCTGATGTCAGGACTGGCCTGTTCAGGAAATCGGGGCTGTTGCGAAGACTCTCTCTCTCTCTCTCTCTCTCTCTCTCTCTCTCTCTCTCTCTCTCTCTGTGTGTGTGTGTGTGTGTGTGTGTGTGTGTGTGTGTGTGTGTGTGTGTGTGTGTGTGTCGTTTGTGTCACATCTGTAATTTGGAGAAAAGAGACGCTTTGATGTTTTACTGTCATTGACTGTACAGTCCTTGTGACAGGGGGGGAACAATAATACATTATCAGGAGACATGAGATCAAACAAAGAAACATATTATAAATCAACATTCTCCACACACACACACAATTAATGTATATACCGAAAATGGGACGAACATAAATCAACTGATCACTTCGGTCAGCTCGACCATCCAAAATGAATGAATATTTTTTTTGCATACACATGCACACAATCATGTGTATCTATCAAATTACCATCAAATAATATGTCCTATAATAGTTTTTTTTCCCCCCCACAAATGAATAAATGAATTGGAGAAGAGAGAGAGAGAGAGAGAGAGAGAGAGAGGCTTTTGACACTTTGACACTTTAATGTCATTGGCCATGAGGTCCTTACAACATGGGTGAATGCATCAACATACTTTCAATCTAATAACAAACCACATTAATAAACGAATGAAATAGTGAAAGCAAATAATGAAACAAAAACACAGTTCCATCTTTGAAGAAAAAGGACATTAACCAACAGGCTAGCCAACACACAATACCACACACTCCATTCATTCATCTATCAATGCACCATGCAGTGGAGTGATGGCATAGAGGTAACACGTCCGCATAGGAAGCGAGAGAATCTGAGGGCGCTGGTTCGAATCACGGTTCAGCTGCCGATATTTTCTCCCCCTCCACTAAGACCTTGAGTGGTGATCTGGACG
>NC_134906.1:8014843-8019843 GCF_041734735.1 Babylonia areolata | reverse complement strand
CATCACGTAAATTTATTGACGTCATCTTCCAACAAAGTGAGCATCATGAAAAAAACAGGACGTCACATCACGTAAATTTATTGATATGTCAGTGGGGGGTAGAAAGTGGAGAGGGAGGGTGGAGAGGGTGGGGTTTTGTCAGTAAGATGTCTGTTTTATGTTTTGTCCCCGTGCCAGAAGGCAGGGAGTGGGCCTGTTCAGGGCACAGTCTTTCTTAATTAAACAGCTTGCTTCTGGAAGAAGATCGATGTGAAAGATGATGACAGTGTGGCGACAGTGTTCATTCTCAGAACGGTCGTCAAGTCAGTTCATGTCATCGTTCAACAAAGTGAGCATCATGAAAAACAAAACAAAAACAAAACAAAACAACAACAACAACAAAAAAAACAACAACACAGGACGTCACATCACGTAAAATTTATTGACGTCATCTTCCAACAATGTGAGCATCATGAAAAAACACAGGACGTCACATCACGTAAAATTTATTGACGTCATCTTCCAACAAAGTGAGCATCATGAAAAAAACACACAAAAAAAACACAGGAGGTCATATCACGTAAATCTATTGACGTCATCTTCCAACAAAGTGAGCATCGTGAAAAAAAACACAGGACGTCACATCACGTAAATCTATTGACGTCATCTTCCAACAAAGTGAGCATCGTGAAAAAAAAACACAGGACGTCACATCACGTAAATTTATTGACGTCATCTTCCAACAAAGTGAGCATCGTGAAAAAACAAACAAACAGAACCCACATCACGTACATTTAGTGACGTCATCTTCCAACAAAGTGAGCATCATGAAAAAACACAGGACGTCACATCACGTAAAATTTAGTGACGTCATCTTCCAACAAAGTGAGCATCGTGAAAAAAAACAGGACGTCACATCACGTAAATTTAGTGACGTCATCTTGTACATTTAGTGACGTCATCTTCCAACAAAGTGAGCATCGTGAAAAAAATAGGACGTCCTTAAGCAAAGCAAAACGAAGTTTCTGAAAAGCGATGAGCGAATGTGTGTATTTCTGAAAAAAAACAAAAGCGTTGGAAGGGGGTTAGGGTGTGGGGGGTAGGGGTGGATAGGAGAGGGGGGTTAGGGTGTGTGTGTGTGGTGTGTGTGGGGGGGGGGGATTGGAGAGGGGGGTGAGGATGTGTGTGTGTGAGGGTTGATGGGAGAGGGGGGTTAAGGTGTGTGTGTGTGTGTGGGGGGTTGATGGGAGAGGGGGGGTGAGGATGTGTGTGTGTGTGTGTGTGTGGGGGGGGGGGGGGGTTGGGGGGTTTGATGGGAGAGGGGTGTGAGGATGTGTGTGTGTGTGTGTGGGGGGGGGGGGGGTTGATGGGAGAGGGGTGTGAGGATGTGTGTGTGTGTGTGTGGGGGGGGGGGGGGGGGCGGGGGGGGCGGTTTGATGGGAGAGGGGAGTGAGGATGTGTGTGTGTGTGTGTGTGTGGGAGGGGGGGGGGGGTTGATGGGAGACGGGGGTGAGGGTGTGTGTGTGTATGTGTGTGTGTGTGGGGGTGGTTGGAGAGAGGTCGGGGTGTGTGTGTGGTGGGGGGTTGATGGGAGAGGGGGGTTATGGAGTGTGTGTGTGGGGGGAGGGGGGAGGTGGATGGGAGAGGGGGTCGGGGTGGGCAGGGTGGTGGGGGTGGACGGAACCCAGGGTGGTGACTTGAGATGAAACCCAAGCTTCCATGTTTTGTGTGTGAATCACGTCTGTGAGCCCTCACTGTCAGTGACGGTCATTGCTGTACGATTTTCACGCCCTGTTAACTGTGATAATGATGACCTCTCTGGCTGGTGGTGGGAGAAGGAGGAGGGAGAGGTTGTGTGTGTGTGGGGGGGGGGGGGAGGGACAGTGGGTGATTTGCAGTCCATCAGTCATTGTCTTCAAACTGGATCAGAACTGGAGGGAGAGACAGAGGGCGAGAGGCAGTGAACTGAAGTGAAATTTCTTTAATGGGGGAAGTGGAATAAGCAAATACATGGGGTTTTCTGAGGGCAGTAATCAGCCTTCTTCAGTCAGATGAAGCCTTCAGTTCACAGTAATCAGCCTTCTTCAGACAGATGAAGCCTTCAGTTCACAGCAATCAGCCCTCTTCAGACAGATGAAGCCTTCAGTCACAGCAATCAGCCCTCTTCAGTCAGCTGAAGCCTTCAGTTCACAGTAATCAGCCTTCTTCAGACAGATGAAGCCTTCAGTTCACAGCAATCAGCCCTCTTCAGACAGATGAAGCCTTCAGTTCACAGCAATCAGCCCTCTTCAGACAGATGAAGCCTTCAGTTCACAGCAATCAGCCTTCTTCAGTCAGATGAAGCCTTCAGTTCACGGTAATCAGCCTTCTTCAGTCAGATGAAGCCTTCAGTTCACAGCAATCAGCCCTCTTCAGACAGATGAAACCTTCAGTTCACAGTAATCAGTCCTCTTCAGACAGATGAAGCCTTCAATGCACCACTGCCATTCAACGCGGTAACACTGGCATGGAGGTCTGACGTCACTTCCTCAAACACTGAGCAACTGGGTTGAAGCTCGGAGAAATTCGACCAATCGTCAAACACGTTGCTCCGAGGTCAAGGTCTAACTCTGAGCGGAACAATTTCATTGGCCAATCGTCACGGCATTAACTCACTCAGTACGGCCAGTCCTCTCTTCTCCTCTACACAGACCCCTCGGATGTCCAGTGGGTGTCTGTATGACCCAACCTTTAGCTTCCGTCGTCAGAATTGTGGTATCTTTGTCAACATTCACCTCTTCAGTATTAGAGCCTTCCGCTTGCAATATTTTGATGATGGTAACTGGGGTGAAACGCTGTTAACGTCGTCTCTTTCGCCGTTCGTATGGAGAGAGTTAAATCATCAACCGGTGAAGTCGCGAGTGGATGCTGGGGGTACTACGTCATCAGTGACGATGTGAACGACGTTTTTACTGTTGCTTTAAAAAAGTCTGCCGCACACGTACGCGCGCGCGCGCGCGCACGCACACACACACACACACACACACACACACACACACACACGCACGCGCACCTACGCACGTATACAACTGCTGTTCCAAGTGTTAAGGGTCAATTTGTAGACACTACACAGGAACAAGAAGGGATGTGAACAAGAAAAACAAATGTCAATGTGTAAATCTCTCGCGACAGTGTGTGTGTGTGTGTGTGTGTGTGTGTGTGTGTGTGTGTGTGTGTGTGTGTGTGTGCTGACCCTCTCCTGCCCTCTCTCTCCTCTCTCTCCTCACCTGTCTCTCTCACTCCCTCTCTTTCTGTCCCCACAGACGTCAACCCGGTGTGACAGTGTGCGATGGGAAACCAGCGAGACAGACAGACAGACAGACCTTGTGCTTTGCTTGGCCGTCGTTACCAACCTATATTTGTATTTGTATTTGTATTTCTTTTTATCACAACAGATTTCTCTGTGTGAAATTCGGGCTACTCTCCCCAGGGAGAGCGCGTCGCTACACTACAGCGCCACCCACAGATTTCTCTGTGTGAAATTCGGGCTACTCTCCCCAGGGAGAGCGCGTCGCTACACTACAGCGCCACCCATTTTTTTTTTTGTTGTTGTATTTTTCCTGCATGCAGTTTTATTTGCTTTTCCTATCGAAGTGGATTTTTCTACAGAATTTTGCCAGGAACAACCCTTTTGTTGCCGTGGGTTCTTTTACGTGCGCTAAGTGCATGCTGCACACGGGACCTCGGTTTATCGTCTCATCCGAATGACTAGCGTCCAGACCACCACTCAAGGTCTTGTGGAGGGGGAGATAAATACCGGCGGCTGAGCCGTGATTCGAACCATCTGTGCCGCTCTAGTTTCTCTCTCGTCGTGACTTGGAGCGGAACGCGTTTCCTCTAGGCCATGCACTCCACTTGTATGTTCGGTATTGGAGGGGAGTTGTGGCATGTTAATACCACGTTGCTTGTTCTTGGGGTATCTACTAGGGACTGGGTTTGCATGGGACTAGGGGGGGGCGGGGGCGGGGGCAGTGGCGGTGGGCGGGAGTAGGGGCGGGGGGGGCGGGCGGGAGGGAGGGCACACTGTACCTACGAGACACGGAGCGACAGAACGAGAGGAGAAGACGGAAGAGAGAGAAGCAGAGAGACAGACGCAGAGAGAGAAAAGAAGCAGAAGAGGAGAGAACAGAGAGGGGAGAAGAGACGCGCAGGAGAAAAAAGAAGAGAGCGAGAGAGAGAGAAAACAGAGAGAGCGAGCGAGGAGAAGAAAGAGAGAGCGAAGAAAGAAGAGGAGAGGAGAAGGAAAAGGAGCGCAGAAGAAAGCGAAGAGAAAAGACGAGAAGACAAAGAGCGAGAGAGAAGCGAGCGAGAGAGAGCGACGAGAAGCGAGAGCGAAAAAGCGCGAGGAGACAGAGAGAGAGCCAGAAACGAACAAGAGCGGAGAGAAGCGACAGACAGCGCGCACGCGCGACTAAGACCGAGAGAAGCGAAAACGAAAGCGACACGCGAGAGAGCACGACGCGCGAACGCGAAGGCGCGGAAAGATGAGAGCGCGAGCAGCAAGCCATGCCGAGCCGACTAACTCCGCTCAGCCCGACACCCTTCTCCCACCGTCAGGCTGACCCCTCTCGACCAGCTCCATCGAGCCTCCTCACTCGGCTCTCCCTCTCTACCCTCTCGACTCGCGCCCTCTCTGCCTCCCTCTCTCCGCGCCGCCACCGACCTGTCTCTCTCATCCTCCTCTCTCCTCCTCTCTCCTCTCCACCCTCTCTCCCTTCTCTCTCATCCTCCTCTCTCTCTTCTCTCCAACCTCCATCTCCTCCCTACTCCTCGACTCAGCTCATCCCCCACTCCTCCCCCACAAAACTCCAAACCCATCCTTCACCTCCTCTCTCACTCCCCCATCTTCCCCCAGCCTCTTCTCATACCACATCCCCTTCTCTCCACCTCATCCCGACACTACTCCTCCTCTCCCCTCCTCCCTCTGCTCTTCGCTCTCTCTCTCTCTCCCCTCCCTCTCTCTCTCCTCCCTCTCCTCCTCT
>NC_134906.1:7999843-8004843 GCF_041734735.1 Babylonia areolata | reverse complement strand
GGCAAAAATTCTGTAGAAAAATCCACTTCGATAGGAAAAACAAATAAAACTGCACGCAGGAAAAAATACAAAAAAATGGGTGGCGCTGTAGTATAGCGACGCGTTCTCCCTGGGGAGAGTAGCCCGAATTTCACACAGAGAAATCTGTTGTGATAAAAAAAAAAAAAAATAAAAAAAAAGAAGAAAGAAACACAACCTTTCTTGCTCACAGCCGCAGGCCCCGGGGGCCAAACGTGAACGTGGGGCAGGAACCTGAACAAGCAACCCAGCGAAACAGTCAGCCAGTCAATAAGCTTGGAACATGTGTAGGAAAAAAACAACAACACGGACCGTTGATTTATCTGCCAGTGCACAGCAGCTGACAATGGCGGTGTTGATGGTGGAGACATGACGAGAAAGGTGGGAAAGGTGTTGATGGTGGAGACATGACGGGGAAGGTGTTGATGGTGGAGACATGACGGGGAAAGGTGGGAAAGGTGTTGATGGTGGAGACATGACGAGAAAGGTGGGAAAGGTGTTGATGGTGAAGACATGACGGGGGAAGGTGTTGATGGTGGAGACATGACGGGGGAAGGTGTTGATGGTGGAGACATGACGGGGGAAGGTGTTGATGGTGGAGACATGACGGGGGAAGGTGTTGATGGTGGAGACATGACGAGAAAGGTGGGAAAGGTGTTGATGGTGGAGACATGACGGGGAAGGTGGGAAAGGTGTTGATGGTGGAGACATGACGGGGAAGGTGGGAAAGGTGTTGATGGTGGAGACATGACGGGAAAGGTGGGAAAGGTGTTGATGGTGGAGACATGACTGGGGAAGGTGTTGATGGTGGAGACATGACGGGAAAGGTGTTGATGGTGGAGACATGACGGGGAAGGTGGGAAAGGTGTTTATGGTGGAGACATGACGGGAAAGGTGTTGATGGTGGAGACATGACGGGGGAAGGTGGGAAAGGTGTTGATGGTGGAGACATGACGGGGGAAGGTGGGAAAGGTGTTGATGGTGGAGACATGACGGGGAAGGTGGGAAAGGTGTTGATGGTGGAGACATGACGGGGAAGGTGGGAAAGGTGTTGATGGTGGAGACATGACGGGGAAGGTGTTGATGGTGGAGACATGACGAGAAAATTGGGAAAGGTGTTGATAGTGGAGACATGACGGGAAGGTGTTGATGGTGGAGACATGACGGGAAGGTGTTGATGGTGGAGACATGACGGGAAGGTGTTGATGGTGGAGACATGACGGGGAAGGTGTTGATGGTGGAGACATGACGGGGAAGGTGGGAAAGGTGTTGATGGTGGAGACATGACGGGGAAGGTGGGAAAGGTGTTGATGGTGGAGACATGACGGGGGAAGGTGGGAAAGGTGTTTATGGTGGAGACATGACGGGGAAGGTGGGAAAGGTGTTGATGGTGGAGACATGACGGGGAAGGTGGGAAAGGTGTTGATGGTGGAGACATGACGGGAAAGGTGGGAAAGGTGTTGATAGTGGAGACATGACGGGGAAAGGTGGGAAAGGTGTTGATGGTGGAGACATGACGGGGAAGGTGGGAAAGGTGTTGATGGTGGAGACATGACGGGAAAGGTGTTGATGGTGGAGACATGACGGGAAAGGTGTTTATGGTGGAGACATGACGGGGGAAGGTGTTGATGGTGGAGACATGACGGGAAAGGTGTTGATGGTGGAGACATGACGGGGAAGGTGGGAAAGGTGTTGATGGTGGAGACATGACTGGGGAAGGTGTTGATGGTGGAGACATGACTGGAAAGGTGGGAATGGTGTTTATGGTGGAGACATGACGGGAAAGGTGTTTATAATGGAGACATGACGGGGGAAGGTGTTGATGGTGGAGACATGACGGGGAAGGTGTTGATGGTGGAGACATGACGGGGAAGGTGTTGATGGTGGAGACATGACGGGGAAGGTGTTGATGGTGGAGACATGACGGGAAAGGTGGGAAAGGTGTTTATGGTGGAGACATGACGGGGGAAGGTGGGAAAGGTGTTTATGGTGGAGACATGACAGGGGAAGGTGGGAAAGGTGTTCATGGTGGAGACATGACAGGGGAAGGTGGGAAAGGTGTTTATGGTGGAGACATGACGGGAAAGGTGTTTATGGTGGAGACATGACGGGGGAAGGTGGGAAAGGTGTTGATGGTGGAGACATGACGAGAAAGGTGGGAAAGGTGTTTATGGTGGAGACATGACGAGAAAGGTGGGAAAGGTGTTGATGGTGGAGACATGACGGGAAAGGTGTTGATGGTGGAGACATGACGGGGAAGGTGGGAAAGGTGTTGATGGTGGAGACATGACGGGGAAGGTGGGAAAGGTGTTGATGGTGGAGACATGACGGGAAAGGTGTTGATGGTGGAGACATGACGGGAAAGGTGGGAAAGGTGTTGTTGGTGGAGACATGACGGGAAAGGTGTTTATGGTGGAGACATGACTGGGGAGGTGTTGATGGTGGAGACATGACGGGGAAGGTGTTTATGGTGGAGACATGACGGGGAAGGTGGGAAAGGTGTTGATGGTGGAGACATGACGGGGGAAGGTGTTGATGGTGGAGACATGACGGGAAAGGTGTTTATGGTGGAGACATGACTGGGGAAGGTGTTGATGGTGGAGACATGACTGGGGAAGGTGTTGATGGTGGAGACATGACGGGAAAGGTGTTTATGGTGGAGACATGACGGGGAAGGTGGGAAAGGTGTTGATGGTGGAGACATGACGGGAAAGGTGTTTATGGTGGAGACATGACAGGGAAGGTGTTGATGGTGGAGACATGACGGGGAAGGTGGGAAAGGTGTTTATGGTGGAGACATGACGGGAAAGGTGTTGATGGTGGAGACATGACGAGAAAGGTGGGAAAGGTGTTGATGGTGGAGACATGACGGGAAAGGTGGGAAAGGTGTTGATGGTGGAGACATGACGGGGAAGGTGTTGATGGTGGAGACATGACGAGAAAGGTGGGAAAGGTGTTGATGGTGGAGACATGACGAGAAAGGCGGGAAAGGTGTTGATGGTGGAGACATGACGGGGAAGGTGTTGATGGTGGAGACATGACGGGAAAGGTGTTGATGGTGGAGACATGACGAGAAAGGTGGGAAAGCTGTTGATGGTGGAGACATGACGGGGAAGGTGTTGATGGTGGAGACATGACGGGGAAGGGGGGGGGAGGTGTTGATGGTGGAGACATGACGGGAAAGGTGGGAAAGCTGTTGATGGTGGAGACATGACGGGGAAAGGTGGGAAAGCTGTTGATGGTGGAGACATGACGGGGAAGGTGTTGATGGTGGAGACATGACGGGGGAAGGTGGGAAAGGTGTTGATGGTGGAGACATGACGGGAAAGGTGTTTATCGTGGAGACATGACGGGAAAGGTGGGAAAGGTGTTGATGGTGGAGACATGACTGGGAAGGTGTTGATGGTGGAGACATGACGGGGAAGGTGTTTATGGTGGAGACATGACGGGAAAGGTGTTTATGGTGGAGACATGACGGGGGAAGGTGGGAAAGGTGTTGATGGTGGAGACATGACGAGAAAGGTGGGAAAGGTGTTGATGGTGGAGACATGACGGGGAAGGTGTTGATGGTGGAGACATGACGAGAAAGGTGGGAAAGGTGTTGATGGTGGAGACATGACGAGAAAGGTGGGAAAGGTGTTGATGGTGGAGACATGACAGGGGAAGGTGTTGATGGTGGAGACATGACGAGAAAGGTGGGAAAGGTGTTGATGGTGGAGACATGACTGGGGAAGGTGGGAAAGGTGTTGATGGTGGAGACATGACGAGAAAGGTGGGAAAGGTGTTGATGGTGGAGACATGACGAGAAAGGTGGGAAAGGTGTTTATGGTGGAGACATGACGGGGAAGGTGTTGATCGTGGAGACATGACGGGGAAGGTGGGAAAGGTGTTGATGGTGGAGATATGACGGGGAAGGTGGGAAAGGTGTTTATGGTGGAGATATGACGGGGAAGGGGGGGGGGGGGAAGGTGTTGATGGTGGAGACATGACTGGGGAAGGTGGGAAAGGTGTTGATGGTGGAGACATGACGGGGAAGGTAGGAAAGGTGTTTATGGTGGAGACATGACGGGAAAGGTGGAAAAGGTGTTTATGGTGGAGACATGACGGGAAAGGTGTTGATGGTGGATATATGACGGGAAAGGTGGGAAAGGTGTTTATGGTGGAGACATGACTGGAAAGGTGGGAAAGGTGTTTATGGTGGAGACATGACTGGGGAAGGTGGGAAAGGTGTTGATAGTGGAGACATGACGGGGGAAGGTAGGAAAAGTGTTGATGGTGGAGACATGACGGGGAAGGTGTTGATGGTGGAGACATGACGGGAAAGGTGTTGATGGTGGAGACATGACGGGGGAAGGCAGGAAAGGTGTTGATGGTGGAGACATGACGGGGAAGGTGTTGATGGTGGAGACATGACGGGGGAAGGCAGGAAAGGTGTTGATGGTGGAGACATGACGGGGAAGGTGTTGATGGTGGAGACATGACGGGGGAAGGCAGAAAAGGTGTTGATGGTGGAGACATGACGGGAAAGGTGGGAAAGGTGTTGATGGTGGAGACATGACGGAGGAAGGTGGGAAAGGTGTTGATGGTGGAGACATGACGGAGGAAGGTGGGAAAGGTGTTGATGGTGGAGACATGACGGAGGAAGGTGGGAAAGGTGTTTATGGTGGAGACATGACGGGGGAAGGTGGGAAAGGTGTTGATGGTGGAGACATGACGGGGAAGGTGTTGATGGTGGAGTCATGACTGGGAAGGTGGGAAAGGTGTTTATGGTGGAGACATGACGGGGGAAGGTGTTGATGGTGGAGACATGACGGGGGAAGGTGTTGATGGTGGAGACATGACGGGGGAAGGTGTTGATGGTGGAGACATTACGGGGAAGGTGTTGATGGTGGAGACATTACGGGGAAGGTGTTGATGGCGGAGACATTACGGGGAAGGTGTTGATGATGGAGACATGACGGGGAAGGTGTTGATGATGGAGA
>NC_134906.1:7987343-7989843 GCF_041734735.1 Babylonia areolata | reverse complement strand
CCATCATTTCTCAGTCTGAAAGACAAACCATCATTTCTCAGTCTGAAAGACAAACCATCATTTCTCAGACAAACCATCATTTCTCAGTCCAAAAGACAAACCATCATTTCTCAGTCCAAAAGACAAACCATCATTTCTCAGTCTGAAAGACAAACCATCATTTCTCAGTCCAAAAGACAAACCATCAAAACCATCATTTCTCAGTCTGAAAGACAAACCATCATTTCTCAGTCTGAAAGACAAACCATCATTTCGAATTCTGAAAGACAAACCATCATTTCTCAGTCTGAAAGACAAACCATCATTTCTCAGTCCAAAAGACAAACCATCATTTCTCAGTCTGAAAGACAAACAATCATTTCTCAGTCCAAAAGACAAACCATCAAAACCATCATTTCTGTCAGACAAACCATCATTTCTCAGTCTGAAAGACAAACCATCATTTCTCAGTCCAAAAGACAAACCATCATTTCTCAGTCTGAAAGACAAACCATCATTTCTCAGTCTGAAAGACAAACCATTTCTCAGTCCAAAAGACAAACCATCATTTCTCAGTCTGAAAGACAAACCATCATTTCTCAGTCTGAAAGACAAACCATCATTTCTCAGTCTGAAAGACAAACCATCAAAACCATCATTTCTCAGTCTGAAAGACAAACCATCATTTCTCAGTCTGAAAGACAAACCATCATTTCTCAGTCTGAAAGACAAACCATCATTTCTCAGTCCAAAAGACAAACCATCATTTCTCAGTCTGAAAGACAAACCATCATTTCTCAGTCCAAAAGACAAACCATGATTTCTCAGTCTGAAAGACAAACCATCATTTCTCAGTCTGAAAGAAAACACAATCATTTCTCAGTCCAAAAGACAAACCATCATTTCTCAGTCTGAAAGACAAACCTTCATTTCTGTCTGAAAGAAAATCATTTCTCAGTCTGAAAGACAAATAATTTCTCAGTTCAAAAGACAAGTCATCATTTCTCAGTCTGAAAGACAAATAATTTCTCAGTCCAAAAGACAAACCTTCATTTCTGTCTGAAAGAAAATCATTTCTCAGTCTGAAAGACAAATCATCATTCTTCAGTCTAAAAGACAAATCATCATTTCTCAGTCTGAAAGACAAATCATCATTTATAACTCTAAAAGACAAATCATCATTTCTCAGTCTGAATGACAAATCATCATTTCTCAGTCTGAATATCAAATCATTTCTCAGTCTGAAAGATAAATCATCATTTCTCAGTCTGAAAGACAAATCACAAATCATCATTTCTCAGTCTAAATGACAAATCATTATATCTCAGTCTGAAAGACAAATCATCGTTTTTCAGTCTGAAAGAGAAATAATCCTTTCTCAGTCTGACAGACAAATCACAAATCATCATTTCTCAGTCTGAAAAACAAATCATCGTTTCTCAGTCTGAAAGAGAAATCATCCTTTCTCAGTCTGACAGACAAATCACAAATCATCATTTCTCAGTCTAAATGACAAATCATCATCCTTCAGTCTGAAAGACAAATCATCGTTTCTCAGTCTGAAAGAGAAATCATCCTTTCTCAGTCTGACAGACAAATCACAAATCATCATTTCTCAGCCTGAAAAACAAATCACAGATCATCATGTCTCAATCTGAAAGACAGATCATCATTTCTCAGTCTAAAATAATGACAAATCATCATTTCTAACTGTAAAAGACAAATCACAAATCATCATTTCTCAGTCCGAAATGACAAATCATCATTTCTTAGTCCAAAAGACAAACCATGATTTCGAATTCTGAAAGACAAACCATCATTTCTCAGTCTGAAAGAAAGGACAATCATTTCTCAGTCCAAAAGACAAAGCATCATTTCTCAGTCCAAAAGACAAACCTTCATTTCTGTCTGAAAGAAAATCATTTCTCAATCTGAAAGACAAATAATTTCTCAGTTCAAAAGACAAATCATCATTTCTCAGCCCAAAAGACAAACCTTCATTTCTGTCTGAAAGAAAATCATTTCTCAGTCTGAAAGACAAACCATCATTCTTCAGTCTAAAAGACAAATCATCATTTCTCAGTCTGAAAGACAAGTTATCATTTCTAACTCTAAAAGACAAATCATCATTTCTCATTTCTCAGTCTGAATGACAAATCATCATTTCTCAGTCTGAATATCAAATCATTTCTCAGTCTGAAAGATAAATCATCATTTCTCAGTCTGAAAGACAAATCACAAATCATCATTTCTCAGTCTAAATGACAAATCATTATATCTCAGTCTGAAAGACAAATCATCGTTTTTCAGTCTGAAAGAGAAATAATCCTTTCTCAGTCTGACAGACAAATCACAAATCATCATTTCTCAGTCTGAAAAACAAATCATCGTTTCTCAGTCTGAAAGAGAAATCATCCTTTCTCAGTCTGACAGACAAATCACAAATCATCATTTCTCAGTCTAAATGACAAATCATCATCCTTCAGTCTGAAAGACAAATCATCGTTTCTCAGTCTGAAAG
>NC_134906.1:7979843-7982343 GCF_041734735.1 Babylonia areolata | reverse complement strand
CCCCACCATGTTTCACAACCCACCCCACCATGTTTCACCCCACCCACCATGTTTTACCCTCCCACCATGTTTCACACCCCACCCACCATGTTACCACACACACCCCCCAGTTTCACACACCCCACCCCACCATGTTTTTAACCCCCACCCCACCATGTTTCACACCCCCACCCCACCATGTTTCAACCCCCACCATGTTCACCACACACCACACACCACCACCTCACGATTTCACACCCCCCCACCTGTTTCACACCCCACCCACCATGTTTCACCCCCACCCCACCATGTTTCATCACCCCCTACCCACCATGTTTCAACCCCCACCCCACCATGTTTCTACCCCCCTCCACCATGTTTCAACCCCCACCCCACCATGTTTCAACCCCCCACCATCACACCCACCATTTTATACCCCCCCCACCATGTTTCAACCCCCACCCACCATGTTTCAACCCCTACCCCACCATGTTTCATACCCCACCCCCACCATGTTTCACCCCCACCCCAACATGTCCCCCCCCCTTGTTTCATACCCCACCCCACCATGTTTCATACCCCACCCCACCATGTTTCACCCCCACCACACCATGTTTCACCCACCACCCCACCATGTTTCACACGACACCCCACCATGTTTCACACGCCACCCCACCATGTTTCACACGACACCCCACCATGTTTCACACGACACCCCACCATGTTTCACCCCTCCACCCCACCATGTTTCACACGCCACCCCACCCCACCATATTTCACACCCCACCATGTTTCACACCCCACCCCACCATGTTTCACACGCCACGCCACCCCACCCCACCATGTTTCACACCCCACCCACCATGTTTCACACACGCCACCCCATGTTTCACCACCACCCCACCATGTTTCACCCCCCACCCCACCATGTTTCACACACCCCACCATATTTCACACACACTATCCCACCATGTTTCACACACGCCACCCCACCATGTTTCACACCCCAGCGACCATGTTTCACACACCACCACCACCGACCCACTATGTTTCAGACACCACCCCACCTTGTTTCACCCCCACCCCACCATGTTTCACCCCCACCCCACCATGTTTCACCCCCACCCCACCATGTTTCACCCCCACCCCACCTTGTTTCACCCCCACCCCACCATGTTTCACCCCCACCCCACCTTGTTTCACCCCCCACCCCACCATGTTTCACCCCCCACCCCACCATGTTTCACCCCCCACCCCACCATGTTTCACCCACCCCCACCCCATCATGTTTCACCCCCACCCCACCATGTTTCACCCCCACCACATCATGTTTCACAGCCCACCCCACCATGTTTCACCCCCACCCCATCATGTCTCACCCCCACCCCATCATGTTTCACAGCCCACCCCACCATGTTTCACCCCCACCCCACCATGTTTCACCCCCACCCATCATGTTTCACAGCCCACCCCACCATGTTTCACACCCCTCTCACCAAGTTTCACACACCACCCCTCACCACGTTTCACACCCCTCTCACCATGTTTCACACACCACCGCCCCACGTTTCACACCCCACCCCACCATGTTTCACACCCCACCCCACCATGTTTCACGCCCCACCCCACCATGTTTTACACCCTCCCACCATGTTTCACACCCACCCACCATGTTTTACAGACACACACACCCCCACCATGTTTCACACACACACACACACACACACCATGTTTTACACCCCCCCCCCCCCACCATGTTTCACACCCACCCACCCTCCCACCATGTTTCACACCCCTCCCACCATGTTTTACACACACACACACCATGTTTCACACCCATCCACCCTCCCACGATGTTTCACACCCCTCCCACCATGTTTCACACCCGCACCCCACCATGTTTCACACCCCACCCACCATGTTTCACACCCCTACCACCATGTTTCACACCCACCCACCATGTTTTACACCCCTCTCACCATGTTTCACACCCCACCCACCATGTTTTACACCCCTCTCACCATGTTTCACACCCACCCACCATATTTTACACCCCTCCCACCATGTTTCACACCCACCCACCATGTTTTACACCCCTACCACCATTTTGCAACCCCACCCCCACCATGTTTCACACCCCACCCACCATGTTTCACACACCACCCCCACCATGTTTTAAACATCACCCTCACCATGTTTCACACACCACCCCCACCATGTTTCACACACCACCCTCACCATGTTTTAAACATCACCCTCACCATGTTTCACACACCACCCCCACCATGTTTCACACCCCACCCCCACCATGTTTCACACCCCACCCCCACCATGTTTCACACACCACCCCCACCATGTTTCACACACCACCCTCACCATGTTTCACACACCACCCCCACCATGTTTCACACACCACCCTCACCATGTTTCACACACCACCCCCACCATGTTTCACACACCACCCCCACCATGTTTCACACACCACCCTCACCATGTTTTAAACATCACCCCCACCATGTTT
>NC_134906.1:7967343-7974843 GCF_041734735.1 Babylonia areolata | reverse complement strand
GTGGAGATTTTTACGATCTCCCAGGTCAACATATGTGCAGACCTGCTAGTGCCTGAACCCCCTTAGTGTGTATATGCAAGCAGAATATCAAATACGCACGTTAAAGATCCTGTAATCCATGTCAGCGTTCGGTGGCTTATGGAAAAAAGAACATACCCAGCATGCACACCCCCTAAAACGGAGTATGGCTGCCTACATGGCGGGGGTAAAAACGGTCATACACGTAAAAGCCCACTCGTGTGCATACGAGTGAACGCAGAAGAAGAAGAAGAAGAAGAAGGTCTCATCCAAAAACCCAGATGTTTTCTGGCACATATCAACACCCAGATATTTCAATGCAAACAACTGAACAGTTTCATTGTGGAACACAGCTTTATCTATCCTAAGTCCCTAATTCTGAGCCGTCCTGATTTATCCGTCGAACTTGAGAATCCAAACTTCTGTTGAACGATTCAAATGATCTACTGTAAAGAACATACACGTTTTGCATGATGCGTAGTCAAGCACATTTTGGCCCCAGCTGCAATATCTCGACAGTTTCAGTTTCAGTTTCAGTAGCTCAAGGAGGCGTCACTGCGTTCGGACAAAACCATATACGCTACACCACATCTGCCAAGCAGATGCCTGACCAGCAGCGTAACCCAACGACAAGCAACTGGAACGTGTGGGGAAAAGGAATCCTAAATACTTGTAGACATTTGCCACAGGTATTACCACTTCAATGCAGAACCATTTTAACATTGCATTTGAATAACAACTATTTGATAAATCGATGATAACCACCCTTTGATAAAACGATTATATCGCTTTTAGAACTTGCTTTTAGCCTCAGGCTGACAAAGGATTTGGCAAATGACTGAATTCTAGTTGCCGGCCAATATCATTCAAAAGCACGTCCTGTATTTTTGTACACCGTGTCCCGAATGGGGGCTAACGGACTTATATGGATAAACCATCTATCCATCCATCCATCCATCTGTGTGTGTGTGTGTGTGTGTGTGTGTGTGTGTGTGTGTGTGTGTGTGTGTGTGTGTGTGTGTGTGTGTGTCTCCACTGTCACTGTCATTATATCTGTCAGCCTTCCCAGCCTTCTTTACTCTTCCCCTTGTCCATTCTTCCTTCTGCTCTCCACCACGCCTCGTCCCTATTGTCCTTGTTGTTATTTATTTAACATCTATAGCGTTATTGTATTGTACATAGATATTTACAGCGTTGTTGTATTGTACATAATTATCTATACTTATGTTTGTACATGCTTGTGTGATGTTGATGTTGCTGTTGTGAATTTGACTTTCGCTTTTTTTTTTCTTCTCTCAGTTATTATTCTTGCTCAGAGGGCTGGATTTAAACAAGTACTTTGTGCTTAATCCTTCACCCTCGTAAAATAAAATTTCGTTTGTTCGTTCGTTCGTTCGTTCGTTCGTTCTCTCTGTCTTCTAGAAGTTATCAATAAAGAGACAAAGAGTCACTTTTTGTGTGATGCCTTTGAATTAATCATTTGGCTGTATATTTAAAAAAAAAATTTTTTGTTTATAAACAGTTGTAGGATTGCAAACTCAGTTGGATAGAGAGGTATGCAAGGCCGTCACATTTCTTCAATTTTAATGAGTTCAGTAAATCATGAAGTCATAATTGATCGCAAATGAAATGTTTCGTAAATTTTTTAAAAATATTACTCACAATCCTTCCATCACAACAAGAGAGAGAGAGAGAGAGAGAGAGAGAGAGAGAGAGAGAGAGAGAGAGAGAGAGAGAGAGAGAACGAACGAACGAACGAACGAAAATGTGTTAATGAACTTTGGCCATGGACCACAATTCAAAACCAGGGGACTGGGGGTGGGCATGGGAAGGGGTATTATTACACTTGAATAGATGACACAATATCATAATGTTCACGGACTTGACATTAATTCTACTTAACTAGGTCTGAGTATATGATTTCTCCTTTTGATCGCATGGAAAATAAATTTTGAAACATGGCAATTTCGGGAGAGAGAGAGAGAGAGAGAGAGAGAGAGAGAGAGAGAGAGAGAGAGAGAGAGAGGCAGACAGAGGGAGAGAGAGAGACAGAGAGATAGAGAGAGAGAAAGGTAACCTTCTTCCAAACCACCGCTGACGGTTGTTTTTTTTTTAAACAAAAGGAAGTGTCATTTATGTATTTATCTTTCTATCCACCTGTTTTATCTTTATTGTATCCATTTCGTGCCTATAATCACGTCTCCATCTTTCTGTTCTACGTGTTCTGCTGTCAGTACATGTGCCTGTGACCGTTCACGGTCTGCTTCTGAAGTTTTTTTCAGCACGACTTGTTATTACAATCACTATGTATGGTTCCAAAATGTCAGCCAAAAGTGACTTTAATGTGAAGCAATTTGAGCCAATTTGGCCACTACCGGTTACAAGGCATTTCTTCCCCACAGGGGAGAGGGGGGTGGATGGGGGAGGGGGGGGGGGGTTGGACAGGCGGGGGGGTGGGGGGTGGGGGTGGGGTAACGTGTTCTTTGCGTCACTGGGTGGGGGGGAGGGGGGGGGGGGGGAGGGGGAGACATGGTGTGTTTGGGATTCCGGATGTGTCCTGACGGTGTTATTGATGTGTTCGTTATGTTTGACGATATGTACAGAACCAGTATGTCAGTGTTGTTGATGTGTTCGTTATGTTTGACGATATGTACAGTGCCAGTATGTCAGTGTTATTGATGTGTTCGTTATGTTTGACGATATGTACAGAGCCAGTATGTCAGTGTTGTTGATGTGTTCGTTATGTGTGACGATATGTACAGAGCCAGTATGTCAGTGTTGTTGTTATGTTCGCTATGTTTGACGATATGTACAAGGCGAGTATGTCAGTGTTATTGATGTGTTCGTTATGTTTGACGATATGTACAGGGCGAGTATGTCAATGTTGTTGATGTGTTTGTTATGTGTGATAATATGTACAGGGCCAGTATGTCAATGTTGTTGATGTGTTCGTTATGTTTGACGATATGTACAGTGCCAGTATGTCAGTGTTATTGATGTGTTCGTTATGTTTGACGATATGTACATGGCCAGTATGTCAGTGTTGTTGACGTGTTCGTTATGTCTGACGATATGTACAGGGCCACTATGTCAGTGTTATTGACGTGTTCGTTATGTCTGACGATATGTACAGGGCCACTATGTCAGTGTTATTGACGTGTTCGTTATGTTTGACGATATGTACAGAGCCAGTATGTCAGTGTTGTTGTTATGTTCGCTATGTTTGACGATATGTACAAGGCGAGTATGTCAGTGTTATTGATGTGTTCGTTATGTTTGACGATATGTACAGTGCCAGTATGTCAGTGTCACTGATGTGTTCGTTATGTGTGACGATATGTACAGTGCCAGTATGTCAGTGTTGTTGATGTGTTCGTTATGTTTGACGATATGTACAGTGCCAGTATGTCAGTGTTGTTGGTGTGTTCGTTATGTGATAATATGTACAGAGCCAGTATGTCATTGTTGTTGATGTGTTCGTTATGTTTGACGATATGTACAGTGCCACTATGTCAGTGTCACTGATGTGTTCGTTATGTTTGACGATATGTACAGGGCCAGTATGTCAGTGTTATTGATGTGTTCGTTATGTGTGACGATATGTACAGTGCCAGTATGTCAGTGTTATTGATGTGTTCGTTATGTGTGACGATGTGTACAGGGCCAGTATGTCAGTGTTATTGATGTGTTCGTTATGTTTGACGATATGTACAGGGCCAGTATGTCAGTGTTATTGACGTGTTCGTTATGTCTGACGATATGTACAGAGCCAGTATGTCAGTGTTATTGATGTGTTCGTTATGTTTGACGATATGTACAGTGCCAGTATGTCAGTGTTATTGATGTGTTTGTTATGTGTGACGATATGTACAGGGCCAGTATGTCAGTGTTGTTGATGTGTTCGTTATGTGTGACGATATGTACAGTGCCAGTATGTCAATGTTGTTGATGTGTTTGTTATGTGTGATAATATGTACAGGGCCAGTATGTCAGTGTTGTTGATGTGTTCGTTATGTGTGACGATATGTACAGGGCCAGTATGTCAGTGTTATTGATGTGTTCGTTATGTCTGACGATATGTACAGTGCCAGTATGTCAGTGTTATTGATGTGTTCGTTATGTTTGACGATATGTACAGAACCAGTATGTCAGAGTTATTGATGTGTTCGTTATATCTGACGATATGTACAGGGCTTGGATTAATGATAGCCTGTCCAGAAAAGTTGGTCAGCATCCTTTCCTGACACTGTTCTGATAAACACCGCACCCGTTTCACTTTCTTCTTCTGTTCGCAGTGTTGGTGCAAATATATCGTGTGACAAACACAACAATGCAGTGATACATATGTACATTGTGTGAATATACCGTGTATAATAACACAACAATACAATGATACATGTGTACATTGGGTGAATATAACGTGTATAATAACACAACAACACAATGATACATGTGTACATTGGGTGAATATAACGTGGATAATAACACAACAATACAATGATACATGTGTACATTGGGTGAATATAACGTGTATAATAACACAACAACACAATGATACATGTGTACATTGGGTGAATATAACGTGGATAATAACACAACAATACAATTATACATGTGTACATTGGGTGAATATAACGTGTGATAAACATAAGACTACAATGATACATGCGTACATTGGGTGAATATAACGTGTATAATAACACAACAATACAATGATACATGTGTACATTGGGTGAATATAACGTGTATAATAATACAACAACACAATGATACATTAATACATTGGGTGAATAGAACGTGTATAATAACACAACAATACAATGATACATGTGTACATTGGGTGAATATAACGTGTATAATAACACAACAATACAATGATACATGTGTACATTGGGTGAATATAATGTGTATAATAACACAACAATACAATGATACATGTGTACATTGTGTGAATGTAACGTGTATAATAACACAACAACACAATGATACATGTGTACATTGGGTGAATATAACGTGTATAATAATACAACAATACAATGATACATGTGTACATTATATGAATATAACGTGTATAATAACACAACACTAACAATGATACATGTGTACATTGGGTGAATATAACATGTGATAAACACAACAATACAATGATACATGTGTACATTGTGTGAATAGAACGTGTACAATAACACAACAACACAATGATACATGTGTACATTGGGTGAATATAACGTGGATAATAACACAACAATACAATGATACATGTGTACATTGGGTGAATAGAACGTGTACAATAACACAACAACACAATGATACATGTGTACATTGGGTGAATATAACGTGGATAATAACACAACACTACAATGATACATGTGTACATTGGGTGAATATAACGTGTATAATAACACAACAACACAATGATACATGTGTACATTGGGTGAATATAACGTGTATAATAACACAACAATACAATGATACATGTGTACATTGGGTGAATATAACGTGTATAATAACACAACAATACAATGACACATGCGTACATTGGGTGAATATAACGTGTATAATAATACAACACTACAATAATACATGTGTACATTGGGTGAATATAACACAACAATACAATGATACATGTGTACATTGTGTGAATATAACATGTATAGTAACACAACAATACAATGATACATGTGTACATTGGGTGAATATAACGTGGATAATAATACAACAATACAATGATACATGTGTACATTATATGAATATAACGTGTATAATAACACAACACTAACAATGATACATGTGTACATTGGGTGAATATAACGTGTATAATAACACAACAATACAATGATACATGTGTACATTGGGTGAATATAACGTGTATAATAACACAACAATACAATGATACATGTGTACATTGTGTGAATGTAACGTGTATAATAACACAACAATACAATGATACATGTGTACACTGGGTGAAAAAACGTGTTTTATAACACAACAATACAATGATACATGTGTACATTGTGTGAATATAACGTGTATAATAACACAACACTACAATGATACATGTGTACATTGGGTGAATATAACGTGTATAATAACACAACAACACAATGATACATGTGTACATTGGGTGAATATAACGTGTATAATAACACAACAACACAATGATACATGTGTACATTGGGTGAATATAACGTGTATAATAACACAACCTTACAATGATACATGTGTACATTGGGTGAATATAACGTGTAGAATAACACAACAACACAATGATACATGTGTACATTGGGTGAATATAACGTGTGTAATAACACAACAATACAATAATACATGTGTACATTGGGTGAATATAACGTGTATAATAACACAACAATACAATGATACATGTGTACATTGGGTGAATATAACGTGTAGAATAACACAACAACACAATGATACATGTGTACATTGGGTGAATATAACGTGCGACAAATTGGCAAGAAGGAAGGATGACAGGAAACAATTCGGGGGACAGGGGGATGGCGGGGACAGGGGAGGAGGGGGTAGAGGATGGAGGGCTGTGGAAAGGAAAAAGGGGGGGTACTTGAGAGGGTCGGGGGGGGGGGGGGGGGCGGGGGGGGGGGGGCGAGGTGAGAACGAAGACGCCAAGAAACACACAGTAAAAACACACTGCTTTTCTATCACACCCCTCCAGCACACACACACACACACACACACACACACACACACACACAACACACACACAAACACACACACACACATACACAACACACAGACACACACAGACACACACACACACACACACACTGCCCTGCCCTGCAGCACAACGACCAGACCAACAGACGACAAATTCCAGAACCAGAAGGTCAAAGCTCATGATCCACATCACAGAGAGGTCACACAGGTCAAGGACAGAGAGAATGTCAGGCACTGCATGCCGGGAAATGAATATAACCACCACCCTGCCTGGAGCCACGTCTCGTGTACTGTGTGGGGAGAGAGAGAGAGAGAGAGAGAGAGGGGGGGGGGAACAAAGGGTTAAACGTGGAGTGGAAGGGGGTGAAGGTAGTTTGCGGACCAGTTTAACAGCCAATGGGGAAAAAATAAATAAATGGTGGTGTGAGCGAGAGGGGTGGGGTGTGGTGGGGGTGGAATGGAAGGGTCAAGGTAAACCGGTGTTATTTACAAAATACAGAAAAAAAACAGCTCCTGTTTACGAGTGAAGAGAACTTTAGCCAAGTGTGGTCAATGGGGCGAAGAGCATTAACCCCGGTAGGTCCGGCTCGAAGTTTGTCAATGGCCAAATCCTGATGCCTCAAAGTTTGTCAATGGCCATTTCCTGGTGGCTCAAAGTTTGACAATGGCCAGATCCTGATGCCTCAAAGTTTGACAATGGCCAAATCCTGATGCCTCAAAGTTTGACAATGGCCAAATCCTGATGCCTCAAAGTTTGACAATGGCCAGATCCTGATGGCTGCTTCTTGT
>NC_134906.1:7954843-7962343 GCF_041734735.1 Babylonia areolata | reverse complement strand
TCTGTGATGTGTTTAATACATGTGATTCATTGTCTGTGATGTGTTTAATACGTGTGATTCATTGTCTGTGATGTGTTTAATAAGTGCTATTCATTGTCTGTGATGTACTTAATGCATGTGATTCATTGTCTGTGATGTACTTAATACATGTGATTCATTGTCTGTGATGTACTTAATACATGTGATTAATTGTCTGTGGCGTGTTTAATACATGTGATTCATTGCCTGTGATGTGTTTAATACGTGCGATTCATTGTCTGTGATGTGTTTAATACATGTGATTCATTGTCTGTGATGTGTTTAATGCATGTGATTCATTGTCTGTGATGTATTTAATGCATGTGATTCATTGTCTGTGATGTGTTTAATACATGCGATTCATTGTCTGTGATGTGTTTAATACGTGTGATTCATTGTCTGTGATGTGTTTAATACGTGTGATTCATTGTCTGTGATGTGTTTAATACGTGCGATTCATTGTCTGTGATGTGTTTAATGCATGTGATTCATTGTCTGTGATGTGTTTAATACATGCGATTCATTGTCTGTGATGTATTTAATACGTGCGATTCATTGTCTGTGATGTGTTTAATACGTGTGATTCATTGTGATGTGTTTAATACATGCGATTCATTGTCTGTGATGTGTTTAATGCCTGTGATTCATTGTCTGTGATGTGTTTAATGCCTGTGATTCATTGTCTGTGATGTGTTTGATACATGTGATTCATCTTCCTTTTGTGTTTTCTTCTTTCGAACTTGGACAATCACTCAAATTTAAACGTTTATTAGAAGTGATCGGTGTTTTTTTGTTTTTTTCTGTATGAGTGTTTTATAGTGTCTGTCCAGTTATTAATTTGTTTGCTAGTGTATTCATTGTTTATCCTTGTTCATATTTTTATGGATACATTACTTATGTATTTATGTAATGAAATAGAAACACCCTTGCAAAGTTCCTTGTTGCTGTAGTATCATGCAACAGCTTAATGTTTTAATGGTTTATTTCGTCTATAGTGATATGTATGTATGAATTGTGCAAACATTCTCGTAATGATAATGATGGTATTATTTCAACACGGGAAATATAACCTTCAATGCAAGGGACAAAAAAAAAAGGGGGGGGGGGGGGGGGGGGGGAACGAACTCCAGTTTCAAGGCCCGGAAATAACTAACCACGAGGGGTCGTTAGCCGGGCGCCAGGGTCACACATACATCCCAGGGCTGGACACAGGACACTGAGACACTGGACACACCTCCTTTCTGCACAGCTGACCATTACCGTACGTAATTCCGGTTAAAGCCGTACAGGTTCAGGGGCTACGTAAATAACGCTCCGCTGACTTTGCCTTCAAACTGTCGGAGCACACAAGTGGAGAAAAGCGAAGCAGCTGGGAGGGTTTTGCTGACGTGACAATTGCACAGTGGGAATGCGAAGAGTTGTGTAAGGATCATCTCCACCTTGGGTCTGCTAATACCACAGGTACAATCCCTCCCCACACCCCAACACCACCAACAACCACCCGCACCCTACCCACTTCCCCGGTCCTTCCCCTACCCACCCGGCCAGTGAAAAGTGCTGGATTAAATAATTAATGGTCACCTGGTCAGTTGGCACATGTCCTGCACTCTGTCACACCTCCAACATTGTAGCGCGCACACACACACACACACACATAGAGAGAAAGAGAATGTTACTCAGTACATCTAAGCTCTGTACGTTTTGCACGATTTCCATGTGTGCATGGAACAATGTTATTGAGATACGAATACGGATACGGATACGGATGTTTTATTCAAAAAAGGCCATGGCCCCTCATGAAGGGGTGGTGTAAACAAACATTACAGAGGTAATATATTCAGATATGTAACATAACACAGTTGTAACTTGAAAATGAGAAAAACAGTCATTATCTGCATTTTAGTCTTATTCACACATAATAACAAAAAAGCGGAAAACTAGCACACACTCAACTGCATATTGTATTTCTAATCTTTATGGCTTTATATAAGTAAATTGCTAGCTGTTTATTAACGTGTTCCTTAGTGGATGACATAAGCAAATACAGTCTGAACAAGGAGGGTTGCCTATGAAATTTTGAAGGTATCAGCTGATTTCTGAGATCACTTAACACAGGACAACAAAGTACAAAGTGGAGAATGTTATTGAGAGAAAGATAGAGAGAGAGAGTCAGAGAGACAGAGACACATACAGAGAGACAGACAGACAGACAGACAGACACACACACACACACACACACACACACACACACACACACACACACAGAGAAACTGAACTCGTTTGACATTATTTCCATGTGTACAAGGGCCAATATTGCTGTGACAGAGAGACAGAGAGAAGGGTGTGTGTGTGTGTGTGTGTGTGTGTGTGTGTGTGTGTGTGTGTGTGTGTGTGTGTGTGTGTGTGTGACTTCTGAAAAGGAATACTGGGCTTACACACACACACACACACACACACACACACACTGACAAAGTATGTTTATGACTGAAATATTCAGTATAGAAACACGAAACCATTAGGACCAACACAGATGAATGCGCGCTTCCCGCACACACACACACACACACACACCCTGAAACAAATGTACACACACACACACACACACACACACACACACACGCGCGCGCGCGCCACACTTCACAATCTCCGGCACTGTAAATGACTACTGTCACGCAGATACTGAACTGTCATGCTGGCAGTCACACCAAGGACAATTCAAATGCCAATGATTTATTTAAAAAAAAAAAAAAAAAAAAAAGTCTATCGCTGAATAAAATGTCAATGACTTTATAAATTAAAAAAAAAAAGTCAATCACAAAAAGGGGCGTGACTTTCTATTCCGGGAAAACCCCCCATCACAGTCCAATTTGGCGTCTTTCAAGCTAAATGGCATCGCACGTCAATTCGGCGTTCACAGGGGAAAACGTTTTTTAGTCATTTTCCTCCACTGATAACGCAACTCTGTGTCTCTGCATGTCTGAGTGTATCGGCACCTCTGTCCCTGTCTCTCTCTCTCTCCATGCTAGTGCCTGTACCAGTGCTTATCTATTGTCCTCGAAATAAAGAATTTGTCTTGTCTTGTCTTGTCTCTCTCTCTCTCTCTCTCTCTCTCTCTCTCTCCACACACACACACACACACACACACACACACACACCCTGAAACAAACGCACACACACACACACACACACACACACACACACACACACACACACACACACACCACACTTCACAATCTCCGGCACTGTAAATGACTACTGTCACGCAGATACTGAACTGCCATGCTGGCCGTCGCACCAAGGACAATTCAAATGCCAATGATTTATTTAAAAAAAAAAAAAAAAAAAAAAAAAAAAAGTCTATCGCTGAATAAAATGTCAATGACTTTATAAAAATTTTTTTTTAAAGTCAATCACAAAAAGGGGCGTGACTTTCTATTCCGGGAAAACCCCCCATCACAGTCCAATTTGGCGTCTTTCAAGCTAAATGGCATCGCACGTCAATTCGGCGTTCACAGGGGAAAACGCTGTTAGTCATTTTCCTCCACTGATAATGCATCTCTGTGTCTCTGCATGTCTGAGTGTATCGACACTTCTCTCTCTCTCTCTCTCTCTCTCTCTCTCTCTCTTTCTCCATGCTAGTTCCTGTATGCCATGTGTGTGTGTGTGTGTGTGTGTGTGTGTGTGTGTGTGTGTGTGTGTGTGTGTGTGTGTGTGTGTGTATGTGGTTGTTGTTTTGTTTTGATTTATGTATATTTTTTCCACTGTTATGTATCTCTACTAACACCATGCTTTCATTTTATTAAATATTGTGTAGTGTAGACCCTATTCAGGGCAGGGACTGGATGTAAAAAAAAAAGCGCACCAGTGCTTATCTATTATCCTCGAAATAAAGAATTTGTCTTGTCTTGTCTTCTCTCTCTCTCTCTCTACACACACACACACACACACACACACACACACAGGTGGACACTCATCATCTGTAAACACACATAAAACTCACACATGTTAACTCACTCAGTACGGCCAGTCCTCTCTTCTCCTCTACACAGACACCTCGGATGTCCAGTGGGTGTCTGAATGACCCAACCTTTAGCTTCCGTCGTCAGAATTGTGGTGTTCTTTGTCAACATTCACCTCTTCAGTGTAAGAGCCTTCCGCTGGTAATATTTTGATGGTGATTATTGGGGTGAAACGCTGTTAACTCTCTCCATACGAACGGCGAAAGAGACGACGTTAACAGCGTTTCACCCCAATTACCACCATCAAAAATAGTACAAGCGGAAGGCTCTTACACTGAAGAGGTGAATGTTGACAAAGAATACCCCAATTCTGACGACGGAAGCTAAAAGTTGCGTCATTCAGACACCCACTGGACATCCGAGGTGTCTGTGTAGAGGAGAAGAGAGGATTGGCCGTACGGAGTGAGTTAACGTCGTCTCTTTCGCCGATCGTATGAAGAGAGTTAATAAAGAAACCACGCAGACGCAACTCTCCCTTTTTCCCCAGTGGAACCGGGGATGATGATGATGAGATTGTCTTGGAGCTCCTTTGTCGTTTTGTTCGGTCAAATCTTTCCTGCCTGAATTTCCTTGATTGGAATATTCTATTTGTGTGTTGTTTGTATAGCTCTTAGAATTTATCGTATTGTTGTGACATCTTTTAAAAAAACACACACAAAAATCAAATCACATTAAAATGGAATATAAAAACAAGATGGATAGAGAGCGATGGAGTGGACAGAGGGGGAGAGAGACTAAGAGAGAGAGACACAGAGAGAGGGAGGGAGAGATGGAGTGGAGAGAGAGGGAGAGAGAGAGAGAGAGATGGAGTGGAGAGAGAGGGAGAGAGAGAGAGAGATGGGGTGGAGAGAGAGAGAGTAAGAGAGAGAGACAGAGAGAGGCAGTGAGAGGCAGAAAAAGAGAGATGGAGTGGAGAGAGAGAGAGAGAGAGAGAGAGAGATGGAGTGGAGAGAGAGGGAGAGAGAGATAGAGATGGGGTGGAGAGAGAGAGAGAGTAAGAGAGAGAGACAGAGAGAGGCAGTGAGAGGCAGAAAAAGAGAGATGGAGTGGAGAGAAGGAGAGAGAGACACACAGAGAGAAAAAGAGAGAGAGTGTGTGTGACACAGAGATAGAGAGAGGCAGAGAAAGAGGGAGGGTGTGGAGAGAGAGGGAGAGAGAGAAAAAAAGACAGAGAGAGAAAGAGAGAGAGTGTGTGACACAGATATAGAGAGAGGCAGAGAAAGAGGGATGGAGTGGACAGTTTCAGTTTCAGTTTCAGTAGCTCAAGGAGGCGTCACTGCGTTCGGACAAATCCATATACGCTACACCACATCTGCCAAGCAGATGCCTGACCAGCAGCGTAACCCAACGCGCTTAGTCAGGCCTTGAGGAAAAGGAATGCCAACAGCACCCGGTGTTCCCAGGCGGTCACCCATCCAAGTACTAGTAAACCGGGCCCGACGTTGCTTAACTTCGGTGATCGGACGAGAACCGGTGTTTTCAACGTGGTATGGCCGTTGGAGTGGAGAGAGAGAGAGAGAGAGAGAGAGAGACAAGACAAGACAAGACAAGACAAATTCTTTATTTCGAGGATAATAGATAAGCACTGGTGTGCTTTTTTACATCCAGTCCCCGCCCTGAATAGGGTCTACACTACACAATATTTGATAAAATGAAAGCATAATAATAATAATAATAAAATAAAAGAGAGAGAGAGAGGGAGGGGGATGTGTGTGGGGGTGTGGTGGTTGTAGCAATAGCGTGAATGCTTGAGGAAGACATGGACACACACAGGTCAGTGATCGTGACTGTCAGGCCGTGACACAGGCTGTCCTCAGTGCCACTGACTCACACAGTCTCTCCCCACCCCCCAATCCCCCACACCTACCCCCTCCCACCCCTACATTTCTCCCTGCAGGGTGGCCTGAGGTCCGGTGGGTGCATGCACCAAGAACGGTACCACGAGGTTGGGGTTTCATCCTCAGTGATGCCACAAGTCTGGGGGTTTTTTGCCCCTCATTTGACTGCATTCTGTGCAGGCCTTGACGTGTTTTGCACAAGTATGGACGTGTGTTGTTGTACAGGTGTGGACGTGTGTTGTTGTACAGGTGTGGACGTGTGTTGTTGTACAGGTGAGGATGTCTGTTGTTGTAAGGTGTGGACGTGTGTTGTTGTAAGGTGTGGACGTGTGTTGTTGTACAGGTGTGGACGTGTGTTGTTGTACAGGTGTGGACGTGTGTTGTTGTACAGGTGTGGACGTGTGTTGTTGTACAGGTGTGGACGTGTGTTGTTGTACAGGTATGGACGTGTGTTGTAAGGTGTGGACGTGTGTTGTTGTACAGGTGTGGACGTGTGTTGTTGTACAGGTGTGAACGTGTGTTGTACAGGTGTGGACGTGTGGACGTGTGTTGTTGTACAGGTGTGGACGTGTGTTGTTGTACAGGTGAGGATGTCTGTTGTTGTAAGGTGTGGACGTGTGTTGTTGTAAGGTGTGGACGTGTGTTGTTGTAAGGTGTGGACGTGTGTTGTGAGGTGTGGAAGTGTTGATGTTTTGTGGCTGGTTGAATGGACAGCGCACACGTACACTTTGAAGTGAAGTGCAGTCACCTTGAAGTGAAGTGCAGTCACTATTTTTGTGGCTGGTTGAATGGACAGCGCACACTTTGAAGTGAAGTGCAGTCACCTTGAAGTGAAGTGCAGTCGCTATCTTGTGGCTGGTTGAATGGACAACGCACACTTTGAAGTGAAGTGCAGTCACCTTGAAGTGAAGTGCAGTCACCTTGAAGTGAAGCGCAGTCACCTTGAAGTGAAGTGTAGTCACCTTGAAGTGAAGTGCAGTCACTGTCTTGTGGCTGTTTGAATGGACAGAGCACACCATGAAGTGAAGTGCAGTCACCTTGAAGTGAAGTGCAGTCACTGTCTTGTGGCTGGTTGAATGGACAGCGCACACTTTGAAGTGAAGTGCAGTCACCTTGAAGTGAAGTGCAGTCACTATTTTTGTGGCTGGTTGAATGGACAGCGCACACTTTGAAGTGAAGTGCAGTCACCTTGAAGTGAAGCGCAGTCACCTTGAAGTGAAGTGCAGTCACCTTGAAGTGAAGTGTAGTCACCTTGAAGTGAAGTGCAGTCACTATCTTTGTGGCTGGTTGAATGGACAGCGCACACCTTGAAGTGAAGTGCAGTCACCTTGAAGTGAAGCGCAGTCACCTTGAAGTGAAGTGTAGTCACCTTGAAGTGAAGTGCAGTCACTATTTTTGTGGCTGGTTGAATGGACAGCGCACACTTTGAAGTGAAGTGCAGTCACCTTGAAGTGAAGTGCAGTCACCTTGAAGTGAAGTGCAGTCACCTTGAAGTGAAGCGCAGTCACTATTTTTGTGGCTGGTTGAATGGACAGCGCACACTTTGAAGTGAAGTGCAGTCACCTTGAAGTGAAGCGCAGTCACCTTGAAGTGAAGTGCAGTCACCTTGAAGTGAAGTGTAGTCA
>NC_134906.1:7944843-7949843 GCF_041734735.1 Babylonia areolata | reverse complement strand
ACCCCCAACGCTGCCTCCGCACCATCCACATCAGCTGGAACGACTTTGTCACCAACACCGATGTCCTCAAACAAGCGGTGGTCACCAGTATCGAAGTCATGTTGTTGAAGACACACCTGCTCTGGGCTGGGCATGTCATGTTGTTGAAGACACACCTGCTCTGGGCTGGGCAGGTCATGTTGTTCAAGGCAAACCTGCTCTGGGCTGGGCATGTCATGTTGTTGAAGACACACCTGCTCTGGGCTGGGCAGGTCATGTTGTTGAAGACACACCTGCTCTGGGCTGAGCAGGTCGTGTTGTTGAAGACACACCTGCTCTGGGCTGGGCAGGTCATGTTGTTGAAGACACACCTGCTCTGGGCTGGGCATGTCATGTTGAAGACACACCTGCTCTGGGCTGGGCAGGTCATGTTGAAGACACACCTGCTCTGGGCTGGGCATGTCATGTTGTTGAAGAGACACCTGCTCTGGGCTGGGCATGTCATGTTGAAGACACACCTGCTCTGGGCTGGGCAGGTCATGTTGTTGAAGACACACCTGCTCTGGGCTGGGCAGGTCATGTTGTTGAAGACACACCTGCTCTGGGCTGGGCATGTCATGTTGTTGAAGACACACCTGCTCTGGGCTGGGCAGGTCATGTTGAAGACACACCTGCTCTGGGCTGGGCATGTCATGTTGTTGAAGACACACCTGCTCTGGGTTGGGCATGTCATGTTGTTGAAGACACACCTGCTCTGGGCTGAGCAGGTCGTGTTGTTGAAGACACACCTGCTCTAGGCTGGGCAGGTCATGTTGAAGACACACCTGCTCTGGGCTGGGCAGGTCATGTTGTTGAAGACACACCTGCTCTGGGCTGGGCAGGTCATGTTGTTGAAGACACACCTGCTCTGGGCTGGGCAGGTCATGTTGCTGAAGACACACCTGCTCTGGGCTGGGCAGGTCATGTTGTTGAAGACACACCTGCTCTGGGCTGGGCATGTCATGTTGAAGACACACCTGCTCTGGGCTGGGCAGGTCATGTTGAAGACACACCTGCTCTGGGCTGGGCAGGTCATGTTGAAGACACACCTGCTCTGGGCTGGGCAGGTCATGTTGAAGACACACCTGCTCTGGGCTGGGCAGGTCATGTTGTTGAAGACACACCTGCTCTGGGCTGGGCAGGTCATGTTGAAGACACACCTGCTCTGGGCTGGGCAGGTCATGTTGTTGAAGACACACCTGCTCTGGGCTGGGCAGGTCATGTTGTTGAAGACACACCTGCTCTGGGCTGGGCAGGTCATGTTGTTGAAGACACACCTGCTCTGGGCTGGACAGGTCATGTTGTTGAAGAGACACCTGCTCTGGGCTGGGCATGTCATGTTGAAGACACACCTGCTCTGGGCTGGGCAGGTCATGTTGTTGAAGACACACCTGCTCTGGGCTGGGCTGGTCATGTTGTTGAAGGCAAACCTGCTCTGGGCTGGGCAGGTCATGTTGTTGAAGACACACCTGCTCTGGGCTGGGCAGGTCATGTTGTTGAAGACACACCTGCTCTGGGCTGGGCAGGTCATGTTGTTGAAGACACACCTGCTCTGGGCTGGGCAGGTCATGTTGTTGAAGACACACCTGCTCTGGGCTGGGCAGGTCATGTTGTTGAAGACACACCTGCTCTGGGCTGGGCAGGTCATGTTGTAGAAGACACACCTGCTCTGGGCTGGGCAGGTCATGTTGTTGAAGACACACCTGCTCTGGGCTGAGCAGGTCGTGTTGTTGAAGACACACCTGCTCTGGGCTGGGCAGGTCATATTGTTGAAGACACACCTGCTCTGGGCTGGGCATGTCATGTTGAAGACACACCTGCTCTGGGCTGGGCAGGTCATGTTGTTGAAGACACACCTGCTCTGGGCTGGGCAGGTCATGTTGTTGAAGACACACCTGCTCTGGGCTGGGCAGGTCATGTTGTTGAAGACACACCTGCTCTGGGCTGGGCAGGTCATGTTGTTGAAGACACACCTGCTCTGGGCTGGGCAGGTCATGTTGTTGAAGACACACCTGCTCTGGGCTGGGCAGGTCATGTTGTTGAAGACACACCTGCTCTGGGCTGGGCAGGTCGTGTTGTTGAAGACACACCTGCTCTGGGCTGGGCAGGTCATGTTGTTGAAGACACACCTGCTCTGGGCTGGGCAGGTCATGTTGTTGAAGACACACCTGCTCTGGGCTGGGCAGGTCATGTTGTTGAAGACACACCTGCTCTGGGCTGGGCAGGTCATGTTGTTGAAGACACACCTGCTCTGGGCTGAGCAGGTCGTGTTGTTGAAGACACACCTGCTCTGGGCTGGGCAGGTCATATTGTTGAAGACACACCTGCTCTGGGCTGGGCATGTCTTGTTGGTAAAGACACACCTGCTCTGGGCTGGGCAAGTCATGTTGTTGAAGACACACCTGCTCTGGGCTGGGCAGGTCATGTTGTTGAAGACACACCTGCTCTGGGCTGGGCAGGTCATGTTGAAGACACACCTGCTCTGGGCTGGGCAGGTCATGTTGATGAAGACACACCTGCTCTGGGCTGGGCAGGTCATGTTGAAGACACACCTGCTCTGGGCTGGGCAGGTCATGTTGTTGAAGACACACCTGCTCTGGGCTGGGCAGGTCATGTTGTTGAAGACACACCTGCTCTGGGCTGGGCATGTCATGTTGTTGAAGACACACCTGCTCTGGGCTGGGCATGTCATGTTGAAGACACACCTGCTCTGGGCTGGGCATGTCATGTTGTTGAAGACACACCTGCTCTGGGCTGGGCAGGTCATGTTGTTGAAGACACACCCGCTCTGGGCTGGGCATGTCATGTTGTTGAAGACACAGACAGACAGACAGACAGACAGACAGTGAGGTGAAAGCAGAACAAACAGACAGACAGACAGACAGTGAGGTGAAAGCAGAACAAACAGACAGACAGACAGACAGTGAGGTGAAAGCAGAACAAACAGACAGACAGACAGTGAGGTGAAAGCAGAACAGACAGACAGACAGACACACAGTGAGGTGAAGGCAGAACAGACAGACAGACAGACAGACAGACAGTGAGGTGAAGGCAGAACAGACAAACAGACAGACAGACAGACAGTGAGGTGAAGGCAGAACAGACAGACAGACAGACAGTGAGGTGAAGGCAGAACAGACAGACAGACAGACAGACAGTGAGGTGAAGGCAGAACAGACAGACAGACAGACAGTGAGGTAAAGGCAGAACAGACAGACAGACAGACAGTGAGGTGAAAGCAGAACAGACAGACAGACAGACAGACAGTGAGGTGAAAGCAGAACAGACAGACAGACAGACAGACAAACAGTGAGGTGAAGGCAGAACAGACAGACAGACAGACAGACAAACAGTGAGGTGAAGGCAGAACAGACAGACAGACAGACAGACAAACAGTGAGGTGAAGGCAGAACAGACAGACAGACAGACAGACAGACAGTGAGGTGAAGGCAGAACAGACAGACAGACAGACAGTGAGGTGAAAGCAGAACAGACAGACAGACAGACAGACAGTGAGGTGAAAGCAGAACAGGCAGACAGACAGACAGACAGTGAGGTGAAGGCAGAACAGACAGACAGACAGACAGACAGACAAACAGTGAGGTGAAAGCAGAACAGACAGACAGACAGACAGACAGACAGTGAGGTGAAGGCAGAACAGACAGACAGACAGACAGACAAACAGTGAGGTGAAGGCAGAACAGACAGACAGACAGACAGTGAGGTGAAAGCAGAACAGACAGACAGACAGACAGACAGTGAGGTGAAAGCAGAACAGGCAGACAGACAGACAGACAGTGAGGTGAAAGCAGAACAGACAGACAGACAGACAGTGAGGTGAAAGCAGAACAGACAGACAGACAGACAGACAGTGAGGTGAAAGCAGAACAGACAGACAGACAGACAGACAGACAGACAGACAGTGAGGTGAAAGCAGAACAGACAGACAGACAGACAAACAGTGAGGTGAAGGCAGAACAGACAGACAGACAGACAGTGAGGTGAAAGCAGAACAGACAGACAGACAGACAGACAGTGAGGTGAAAGCAGAACAGGCAGACAGACAGACAGACAGTGAGGTAAAAGCAGAACAGACAGACAGACAGACAGTGAGGTGAAAGCAGAACAGACAGACAGACAGACAGACAGTGAGGTGAAAGCAGAACAGACAGACAGACAGACAGACAGTGAGGTGAAAGCAGAACAGACAGACAGACAGACAGTGAGGTGAGAGCAGAACAGACAGACAGACAGACAGACAGACAGTGAGGTGAGAGCAGAACAGACAGACAGACAGACAGACAGACAGTGAGGTGAGAGCAGAACAGACAGACAGACAGACAGAAAGACAGTGAGGTGAAGGCAGAACAGACAGACAGACAGAAAGACAGTGAGGTGAAAGCAGAACAGACAGACAGACAGACAGTGAGGTGAAAGCAGAACAGACAGACAGACAGACAGACAGACAGACAGACAGACAGACACACAGTGAGGTGAAAGCAGAACAGACAGACAGACAGACAGACAGACAGTGAGGTGAAAGCAGAACAGACAGACAGACAGACAGACAGACAGACAGTGAGGTGAAAGCAGAACAGACAGACAGACAGACAGACAGACAGACAGACAGACAGACAGACAGACAGACAGTGAGGTGAAAGCAGAACAGACAGACAGACAAACAGTGAGGTGAAAGCAGAACAGACAGACAGACAGACAGTGAGGTGAAGGCAGAACAGACAGACAGACAGACAGTGAGGTGAAAGCAGAACAGACAGACAGACAGTGAGGTGAAAGCAGAACAGACAGACAGACAGACAGACAGACAGACAGTGAGGTGAAAGCAGAACAGACAGACAGACAGACAGTGAGGTGAAAGCAGAACAGACAGACAGACAGACAGACAGACAGACAGACAGACAGTGAGGTGAAAGCAGAACAGACAGACAGACAAACAGTGAGGTGAAAGCAGAACAGACAGA
>NC_134906.1:7922343-7937343 GCF_041734735.1 Babylonia areolata | reverse complement strand
AGATAACTGTTGCAAGTTGTCACGTGGTCCTTTAACTCTTAGCGTCGTTTCGTCACGTCCTCAGGGAGATAACTGTTGCAAGTTGTCACGTGGTCCTCAACTCTTAGCGTCGTCATACCCCAGGGAGATAACTGTTGCAAGTTGTCACGTGGTCCTTTAACTCTTAGCGTCGTTTCGTCACGTCCCCAGGGAGATAACTGTGCAAGTTGTCACGTGGTCCTTTAACTCTTAGCGTCGTTTCGTCATACCCCAGGGAGATAACTGTGCAAGTTGTCACGTGGTCCTTTAACTCTTAGCGTCGTTTCGTCATACCCCAGGGAGATAACTGTGCAAGTTGTCACGTGGTCCTCAACTTCGTCAGATCCCTGTATGTCGGTTCCAGTTTCAGTTTCTGAAGGAGGCGTCATTGCGTTCGGACAGATCCATATGCGCCGGCCGGCAACATAACCCGACGCACTTAGTCAGGCCTTGAGTGCATGCTTATATATTTGTGTACCTATCAGAGCTTGGATTTCTTCCGCAGAATATTGCCAGAGGACAACACTCTCGTTGCCATGGGTTCTTTTTCAGTGCGCCCCAAGTGCGTGCTGCATATGGGACCTCGGTTTATTGTCGAATCCAAAAGACCAGACGCTTACTTCGATTTTCCAGTCAAACTTGGGAGAAAGGGCGAGAGCGGGATTCGAACCCACACCCTCACGGTGCTGCCTATATTAGCAGCTGAGCGTCTTAACCATTCTGCCACCCTCCTCGCCCTCCTTCCCGTATGTCTGACACACACCAGATCTGTTTTCTCAATGTGTCATGAAGATATAGTGTATGTGTGACACACACCAGATCTGTTTTCTCAGTGTGTCATGAAGATATAGTGTATGTCTGACACACACCAGATCTGTTTTCTCAGTGTGTCATGAAGATATAGTGTATGTCTGACACACACCAGATCTGTTTTCTCAATGTGTCATGAAGATATAGTGTATGTCTGACACACACCAGATCTGTTTTCTCAATGTGTCATGAAGATATAGTGTATGTCGAAATACTAACAAGTCTGTTTTTCTCAATATATCATAAAGAAATGATGTATGTCGAAATACTAACAACAAGTCTGTTTTCTCAATATATCATGAAGAAATGATGTATGTCGAAATACTAACAAGTCTGTTTTGTCAGTATATCACGGGGAAATGATGTATGTCTAAATGCTAACAACAAGACTGTTTTTCTCAATATATCATGAAGAAATGATGTATGTCGAAATACTAACAACAAGTCTGTTTTTCTCAATATATCATAAAGAAATGATGTATGTCGAAATGCAAACAACAAGTCTGTTTTTCTCAATATATCATGAAGACATGATGTATGTCGAAATGCTAACAAGTCTGTGTTAACAATATATCATGAAGAAATGATGTATGTCGAAATGTTAACAAGTCTGTTTTCTCAATATATCATGAAGAAATGGTGTATGTCGAAATACTAACAAGTCTGTTTTGTCAGTATATCACGGGGAAATGATGTATGTCTAAATGCTAACAACAAGTCTGTTTTTCTCAATATATCATGAAGAAATGATGTATGTCGAAATACTAACAAGTCTGTTTTGTCAGTATATCACGGGGAAATGATGTATGTCTAAATGCTGACAAAAAGTCTGTTTTTCTCAATATATCATGAAGAAATGATGTATGTCGAAATACTAACAACAAGTCTGTTTTTCTCAATATCTCATGAAGACATGATGTATGTCGAAATGCTAACAAGTCTGTGTTAACAATATATCATGGAGAAATGATGTATGTCGAAAAGCTAACGAGAAGTCTGTTTTCTCAATATACCATGAAGAAATGGTGTATGTCGAAATACTAACAAGTCTGTTTTCCCAATATATCATAAAGAAATGATGTATGTCGAAATACTAACAACAAGTCTGTTTTCTCAATATATCATGAAGAAATGATGTATGTCGAAATGCTAACAACAAGTCTGTTTTCTCAATATATCATGAAGAAATGGTGTATGTCGAAATACTAACAAGTCTGTTTTTCTCAATATCTCATGAAGACATGATGTATGTCGAAATGCTAACAACAAGTCTGTTTTCTCAATATATCATGAAGAAATGGTGTATGTCGAAATACTAACAAGTCTGTTTTTCTCAATATCTCATGAAGACATGATGTATGTCGAAATGCTAACAAGTCTGTGTTAACAATATATCATGGAGAAATGATGTATGTCGAAAAGCTAACGAGAAGTCTGTTTTCTCAATATACCATGAAGAAATGGTGTATGTCTAAATACTAACAAGTCTGTTTTTCTCAATATATCATAAAGAAATAGTGTATGTTGAAATGCTAACAAGTCTGTTTTATCAATATATCATAAAGAAATGATGTATGTCGAAATACTAACAAAAAGTCTGTTTTCTCAATATATCATAAAGAAATGATGTATGTCGAAATACTAACAACAAGTCTGTTTTCTCAATATATCATAAAGAAATGATGTATGTCGAAATACTAGCAAGTATGTTTTCGCAATATATCATAAAAAAAATGATGTATGTCGAAATACTAGCAAGTATGTTTTCTCAATATATCATGAAGAAATGGTGTATGTCGAAATACTAACAAGTGTGTTTTTCTCAATATATCATGAAGAAATGATGTATGGCGAAATGCAAACAACAAGTCTGTTTTTCTCAATATCTCATGAAGACATGATGTATGTCGAAATGCTAACAAGTCTGTTTTCCCAATATATCATAAAGAAATGGTGTATGTCGAAATACTAACAAGTCTGTTTCTCAATATATCCTGAAGAAATGATGTATGTCGAAATACTAACAACAAGTCTGTTTTCTCAATATATCATGAAGAAATGATGTATGTCGAAATACTAACAACAAGTCTGTTTTCGCAATATATCATGAAGAAATTATGTATGTCGAAATACTAACAACAAGTCTGTTTTCTCAATATATCATAAAGAAATGATGTATGTCGAAATACTAACAACAAGTCTGTTTTTCTCAATATATCATGAAGAAATGATGTATGTCGAAATACTAACAACAAGTCTGTTTTCTCAGCATATCACTGGCAAATGGTGTATGTATAAACGCTAACAAGAAGTCTGTTTTCTCAGTATATCACGGGTAAATGGTGTCAATAAAAATGCTAACAAACAACGAACAAAGCCAGCCGCCACAATAACAGAAAGGGCGACGGGGTTAATGTAGTCAGCATTCTCTCCCCTTCCCTGCTCCCCCCCCCCTCCGCCCCCCCCTACCCCCTTCCCCTCAAATGTTTCCATTAGAAGCACAGCTGTTGTGTTTTATGATGGCCAGCACTGAAAATATTGTGTGGTTCAGTTGGAGGGACCGTGTGTGTGTGTGTGTGTGTGTGTGTGTGTGTGTGTGTGTGACCTGGAAGTGGAGCGGGAAGGGGGTGGGGTGGGTGGGGGCAGGGGAAGGGGGGTGGGGGTCGGGGGGGCTGACGCCCTGCGGTGTGTTTGAAGTGAGGGACCAGGTTGTGTTTGATGCCTGGAAGTTATTGATGACTCACACACCTTGTGATAGCTTCAGGCTTGTCGGGCTCCTTGACGATCTGATCCCTCACACACACACACACACACACACACACACACACACACACACACACACACACACACACACACACACACACACACAGTCTCTCTCTCTCTCTCTCTCTCTCTCTCTCTCTCTTCTCTCTCTCCCTCTCTCTCTCTCTCATTGTGTGTGTGTGTGTGTGTGTGTGTGTGCGTGTGTGTGCGTGTGTGTGTGTGGTTGTTGTTTTTGTTTTGATTTATGCATATATATTTTTTTTTCTCCTCTGTTGTGTATCTTTACTAACACCATGCTTTCATTTTATTAAATATTGTGTAGTGTAGACCCTATTCAGGGCGGGGACTGGATGTAAAAAAGCACACCAGTGCTTATCTATTATCCTCGAAATAAAGAATTTGTCTTGTCTTGTCTTGTCTTGTCTTGATTGTCGGTTACTCGTGAATATGTACACACATGTTCTGTGTGTATTTTGACACAATCTTGATTCCATTGTCATGGTTAATTTACAGATATGTTTTGATTTTGATCTTGAAGTTGTGTGATTGATTACTTCGTCAAGAGTGCTGATCTTAAATGGCAAACACGAATGCCAGTCCGAAATGTAATCGAACCACAATGTGTCTGTTCTTCCATCATTTTCAGGAGTAGTTTTGTTTTGTTTTGTTTTGTTTTGTTATTGTCTCTCCACTGGTTCCCTGTTTCTGATCGAATAGACTATAAGCTATCCACTCTGACCTTTTCTGCAGTCAACGGATCTGGCCCCAAGTATCTTTCTGAACTCCTCCATATCTATACCCCGTCTCGCCAGCTCCGTTCTTCCTCTGATACTCGACTTCTCAGGATACCTCACGTCAGAAGTAAGACCTATGGACACAGATCGTTTTCTTTTCAATCGCCGAAGACGTGGAACAAGCTCTCTGATAACCTCCGTCATTCTGATTCCCTCGCATCTTTTAGATTTCGTCTCAAAACTCACCTTTTCCCTCAGCAATAAAGTCAATTGTGGCAGGTCCACTTCCTTTGCGTTAGCTGGGCTTTACAATGTGTGTATACATATGTATGTGTACATAACTACATGCATGTATATGAATGTGTATTGTGTGTGCGTGTGTTTATGTAAATTTGTGCCTGCCTATGTGTGCGTATGTGTTAGGGTAGCTGTTAGATACACATGTATGTTAAAATGTATGTATACAGTGTGTGTGTGTGTGTGTGTGTGTGTGTGTGTAGTCACATTTTGGTGTGTGTGTATGTAACATTGATGTAATGTGTGTGTGTGTGTAGTCACATTTTGGCGTGTGTGTATGTAACATTGATGTAATGTTTTATGTTAACAAAAGCGTTTTTGTAAAAGCACCTAGAGCAGATTTCTGGATAGTGTGCCATATAAGTATCCATTATTATTATTATCATTATAATTATTATTATTATTATCCATTATCACAGCTCGTGAACACACGCAGCCAGTGAACTGGATCCAAACACATCTCCAGAACGCAAGAAACGTGACGTCACCGACCGGTATCCAGTTGAGATGCACGTGTTGCACGTGTTGCACGGACATCTCCCAAAGAACCGTCCAGGAAGGACAATGCAGCTACACAGTACACAACAGCGAGCTGTGTGAGAACAGATAAATTGAAACCAACACATGCTCCACATGTTTGTGTAGTTTTTAACTGTGTCTTTCTTAACCCTTTCACCGCCAAGCTCGCATTTATGCACAGGCGTGGTAGAGGACCCATGTCACTGAAAGGTGACCATTCATTGGTCTGTTATCCATGAACCTACTGCTCTTAATGTTCGGTGGTAGGATAGGCCATATTTTCTATACATCGCAGGGGGGGGGGGGGATCCCCAGCTATTCTTAGCCACTGTCTTTTCTGTGTTTATACCACAAGGGAATTTTGTACTCTAAATTGACTGGCGGTGAAATAATGATTGAAATGATCTGTGTGTTTCATAGCGATGCTCCTGTTTGCTTTGCTCGCCCAGTCTTGTTTGAAAAAAATCCACTTTGCGATGTTTGAAAACGAAAGTTTACATCCACAACACCACCTTTCATCCAAATAAATGAAAACCCATAATGTCTAAGCAATGTTTAATAGGGTCTGCCTAGTTTTGTCATGTAAATGTCGATATCTAGTGATCAGTTTGTCTTACTGTATACGCTCATAAGGTATGTTTATTTCGGAATTATCGATAAATGCGTCTGATCTAGCTTCAAACCATGTCGTAATGCATTTATCGTTATACAATAGCTGTCTTCCCTCATCATGAATCATTACATTCGGGGCTTGGAACGTGCATTCGCATCTCTCTCCCTCTCTCTTTCTTTCCATCTTTCATAAGGGGCCATGACCTATATTGAATAAAACATCCGTATCCGTATCCGTATCCGTATTCTCTCTGTGTGTCTCTCCCTCTCCCTCCCTTTCATCTACACTTAATATAAACTCCAGTCTCAGTGTCTTCAAGAGACTATATCATAAACATCTAATGTCAGAGCTTAGTTCCACGAAATCCTTGAAATTAATGAGACTGAAAAAATAAATGATGTATTCTCAATATATCCTTGTCTATGTGTTGTGTATCTCCCGTCCTCCCTCCCTCCTTCCCTCCCTCCCCCCTCTCTTCCTCTTTCTCTTTTCTTCTCTCTGTCTCTCTGTCTCTGTCTGTCTGTCTGTCTGTCTGTCTGTCTCTCTCTCTCAACAGTTTTTCCTCTCTCTCCTTCTTCGTATCTCTTCCTTCCTTACCTTTTTCCTTCCCTCTCTCCTTCATGCATATTCATACGATGTTTATTTTGTGGAGAACTGTGTATTTTCTATGTTATTTATTTGTTCCTGTTGTTAATGCCACTCGTTGTGTATGTATTTTCCCAACTTTTTTTTTTTTTTTTTTTTTTTTTTTTTTGTTTGTTTGTTTGTTTGTTTGTTTGTTGGTATTTCCTAGATTAGTTTATACGTTTTCTTTACGAAGGTAGGATGAAAACAGGCCGATAAGTGCATACTCATTTTCCCTCATTAAAAAAAAAAAGTTTCGATATCGATTTTAATTTCTCTCTCTCTCTCCCTCCCTCTCTCCTTCTCTCCCCCTCTTTCTCCACCCCCCCCCCCCCCCCCCCACGCCCCTCTCTCTCTCTTTTTCTGTGCTTTGAGTGTTTTATTCCAGAACAGACAGTTTTTCGGATGAGGTGAGGTGAACGGGTGAGCAAGGGTGGTGTTGCCAACTGTCCACAGTGAACGATGTAACTTATGAACAGTGCTCACGATGGGTCCTGGAGACCAAAGAATGGAGAATCGTCTTCACTGACGGCCAGCACATGCATTGAGAACACATGGTCACACCTTGAACTGGACACGACATCGAGGATGATGACAGGCCGCAGTGTGCGGATTTATTCTGGCCGGGGTTTTATTTGTATTTGTATTTGTATTTCTTTTTATCACAACTGATTTCTCTGTGTGAAATTCGGGTTGCTCTCCCCAGGGAGAGCGCGTCGCTACACTACAGCGCCACCCATTTTTTTTTTGTATTTTTTCCTGCATGCAGTTTTATTTGTTTTTCCTATCGATGTGGATTTTTCTACAGAATTTTGCCAGGAACAACCCTTTTGTTGCCGTGGGTTCTTTTACGTGCGCTAAGTGCATGCTGCACACGGGACCTCGGTTTATCGTATCATCCGAATGACTAGCGTCCAGACCACCACTCAAGGTCTAGTGGAGGGGGAGAAAATATCGGCGGCTGAACCGTGATTCGAACCAGCGCGCTCAGATTCTCTCGCTTCCTAGGCGGACGCGTTACCTCTAGGCCATCACTCCACTTTGGTTGGGGGGAGAGGGGGGAGGTGCGTGGGTTGTGAACTGGCCTGGGTCATTTAATACCGGGGTACATTCTGGGTGGGGGGTGTATTCCGGCATGTTACACCGGCACTGGGTGTGTCCGCGTCTTCATGTTTATCTGTGACTGGCTGAGAACTGGGCATTACCTCCCCTGGGTGCAGGCTTTACCTGTGTCAACAGTTATCGCCCCTGGCTCTTTGTTCCTTCTTATCGTCTCTGTCTGTCTGTCTGAATTCTCTCTCTGTCTCTCCAGAATGATGTATTCGCTATTGGTTGGAAATAACACAAATGGAGGATTCAAGGTTGCCGAAAAATTTCTCTGTCTCTGTCTCTCCAGAAAGATGTATTCGCTATTGGTTGGAAATAACTAACACAAATGGAAGATTCAAGGTTGCCGAAAAATGTCTCTGTCTCTGTCTCTATGTCTCTCCAGAATGATGTATTCGCTATTGGTTGGAAATAACACAAATGGAAGATTCAAGGTTGCCGAAAAAAAAGCATTTAACATGTTACGTGATTTTCATTTGAGGGGCAAGGTAAACTGGGTGTCAAAGGTTAGGGTTAGATTATATGAACGGGGATTTAGTTATGTTTGGTTACAGCTGGGGGTAGGGGACATAAAGGGATTTATTAATGCACTCCGAACAAGATTAATTGACTGTAGATGGCAAGAATGGTCTTCTCATATTCAAGATAGGGATAGATTTGAGTTTAACAGACAGTTCAGTTTTATGTATTCTATTCCTATTTATCTGTCAATGAAAATGGATAAGCATTTGAAATATATCACAACCAGATTCAGATTAGGAATATCCGACATATTTCTTCGTCATTATCGTTCTCGAAAGTCCAGTGTCTCTGATCTACGTTGTCCTTTATGCAGACGTGCTGAAGAAACCGAACTTCACTTTGTGTTGTGTTGCCCTGCTTTGAATGACCTTACACATAAGTTGATTCCACAAAAAAAAAAATTAGTATAAACACCCTTCTTTATTTCGACTTGCCATGTTCATGTCATCAACTAACGAAATTATCATAAAACAGTTTGCTGTTTACTTATATAAGGCTTTTATGTTTCGCAGTGTATTATGTAGTTAATTATTATTAGTTGTGCATTATCCAGTTTGTAGATTATTTGTATTTGTATTTGTATTTCTTTTTTCTCACAACAGATTTCTCTGTGTGAAATTCGGGCTGCTCTCCCCAGGGAGAGCGCGTCGCTACACTACAGCGCCACCCATTTTTTTGTTATTTTTTCCTGCGTGCAGTTTTATTTGTTTTTACTATCGAAGTGGATTTTTCTACAGAATTTTGCCAGGAACAACCCTTTTGTTGCCGTGGGTTCTTTTACGTGAGCTAAGTGCATACTGCACACGGGACTTCGGTTTATCGTCTCATCCGAATGACTAGCGTCCAGACCACCACTCAAGGTCTAGTGGAGGGGGAGAAGATATCAGCGGCTGAGCCGTGATTCGAACCAGTGCGCTCAGATTCTCTCGCTTCCTAGGCGGACGCGTTACCTCTAGGCCATCACTCCACATTTGCAGTTTGTCATTTACTTTTGTGATTTGTATAATTTTGATTTTGAATGTTGGTTTACTGTGTATCTCCTTCATGAGAGGCCATGGCCTTTATTGAATAAACTATCTGTATCCGTATCTCTGTCTGTCTCTCTGTCTGTCTCTGTCTGGTCCCTTCTGATCGTCCGTCTGTCTGTCTGTCTGTCTGTCTGAATTATCTCTCTGTCTCTGTCTCTGTGTCTGTCTCTGTCTCTGTGTCTGTCTCTGTCTCTCTTTCGATTTCTGTCTCTGTCTCTATGTCTGTCTCTGTCTCTCTTTCTGTTTCTGTCTCTGTCTCTCTTTCTGTTTCTGTCTCTGTCTCTATGTCTGTCTCTTTGTTTCTGTCTCTGTCTCTATGTCTGTCTCTCTTTCTGTTTCTGTCTCTGTCTCTATGTCTGTCTCTGTCTCTCTTTCTGTTTCTGTCTCTGTCTCTATGTCTGTCTCTGTCTCTCTTTCTGTTTCTGTCTCTGTCTCTCTCTCTGTTTCTGTCTCTGTCTCTATGTCTGTCTCTGTCTCTCTTTCTGTTTCTGCCTCTGTCTCTATGTCTGTCTCTGTCTCTCTTTCTGTTTCTGTCTCTATGTCTGTCTCTGTCTCTCTGTTTCTATCTCTATGTCTGTCTCTGTCTCTCTTTCTGTTTCTGTTTCTGTCTCTATGTCTGTCTCTGTCTCTCTTTCTGTTTCTGTCTCTGTCTGGTCCCCCCCCCCCTCATCGTCCGTCTGTCTGTCTGTCTGAATCATCTCCCTGTCTCTGTCTGTCTCTGTCTCTGTCTGTCTCTTTCTCTTTCTGTATTTCCCCTACATCCCAAATCGTCCCCTTAATATTCACACCCACCCCCCACCCCCACCCCACGCCCCCTCCTCCACCCACACACACACCATGTGTCCATGTGTCCATATCACTGTTACCTCTCTCCTTATTTGCCTCCTTTCCTATATCTTTTCATTGTGCTTTGAAATCTGTTATTACGAGAGCAGGATTCGAACCCACACCGCCCTCACCGGGACTCTCTATAAATTATTGGCCAGCTGAGCGTCTTAACCATTCTGCGGCCACCTTTCCTCGCGAAGGTTGTGAGGTGTGTGTTGGTGTGACCCGGCCGCGATCACAGTATCAGCCCCCCCCCCCCCCCCCCAGCCCACCCCCCCTCCTCCCCCCCCAACCTATGCAGTCCCGCGTCACCCAGCTATGTGCCAACCGGCTGCACGCTGCAGGCTTAAGGAGCTTGACACAGTTATCGCCCGTCTCCAGCCCACACCCTTCAGCCCACACTCTCACGCCTCCGCGTGCACACAACTGACGTACTCCCGGACTTACTCAGGGCAAGGGCGCGTGCACACCCCCCTCTCCTTCACCTCCACTGACCCACCCCCGCATTCACATAACTATGTAGTAGCACGCACGCACGTATGAACGCACGCATGCACACATACTACACACAACACACACACACACACACACACACACACACACACACACACACACACACACACACACACACACACACACAATGTATATGCGGTAAACAAATAACTGTAAGCCATCTACTCATTCATTGTCAGAGCATAAGACAGTTACTTCCAAAAGATGTAGCTGATGACTTTTCTTCCAATACCACACAAACCCCCTCCATGTGCATTCCATGTGTCCACCCAGCAGACGGCAGAGACTTTAGGCACCACCAGGACTGGGGGGAAGGTCACGGAGAGGGTGGGTGGGGGGAGGAGAAGGAGGAGTGGAGGGACGGGGGGGGGGGATATCTGTAGGGTGTGGCTGTTCAACATGTAGTGTACTGTAGTGTGCTGTACTGTACCGCAGGCTCAATGCTCGGCTTATATCATAGATTGACATAAGCTTACAGTTGGGCCAACAGCAAAGTGAGAGCTGTTTGATCAATGGTTTGTCCAGTGATGATGGATGGAGTCTCCCGTCGGTCCGACGGATGAGTAGGCAGGCAGGCTTATCTGTCGGTGTGTGTCCTCATATGGGAGAAGAAAGAGGCCGATTCTGGATGCCCAGCACTTCCCACGGGTGTTGCAAGGCCGGAAAACGTCTCCAGAAGTTGAGCCCTGCTCCCTTCGCTCACGCTTTTCCTTAATGGCCAGCGTTCTCTTGTTTTCAAACGTCTTTATGCCACTAGAACACAGCATCCTCCAGCGACAGCGGTCAAGGGCGTCAGTTTCCCAGGAAGCGATGTCTGTGTCACAGGCTTTGAGGTTTGTCTTCAAGGTGTCCTTGAAGCGCTTGCAGGGCCTTCCAAGTTCACGGTGGCCTTCCTTCACAGCAATGAGAATTCATTTACAGCTTACTGTTTTGTGAAGGACTATGACTCTCAAACTAGGGGGCTAGTTGGCCTTTAAGGACCATCCCAACGCTGACTGTCCTCAAGTGATCTTGGCTGATAGAGTGGGGATGTGACTTGGGCAAGACACCACTGAAATCAAATTCTAGCCCAGATACGTCGGAACAGCTGTTACCTCTTATGCAGTTCTGACTATCATACATAGATACATGCAGCAGATTCTCTGTCGTGTGTGTTGTACTGACCTGTGTTTTGCTGTGGCGTACTGAATTCTACTGTGTTATGTTTTGTTGTTATTGTTTCATTGTGTTGTGTTGCGTGTGTTGTTGTCTTCCGTGTAATATGTTACACTGACTTGTATCCAGCATCTAATTGTATTGTATTGTAATGTATTGTATAATCATGTAGTATAATGTATTGTATTGTAATGTACTGTATTTATTGTATTGTAATATTATGTAGTTTAATGCATTGTATTGTATTGTATTGGATTCAGTTGGACTGGATTGGGAAATCGCACATCATATCATTGCATGACATGGTATGGTATGGTATGGTGTGGTGTGGTGTGGTATGGTACGGTGTGGTATGGTATGGTGTGGTATGGTGTGGTGTGGTGTGGTGTGGTATGACAGAAACAGACAGACGAACAGACAGAAACAGACAGACGAACAAACAGACAGAGAAGGAGACTGCAGACAGACGCAGCGAAGGCGGTGGCATGACTCATTAAAAAGCAGTTTATCATCACAACCCTGACAGCCAAATGGCTAGGGTGGTAATATAATAACAGGTAGGACCTTCCTGTGAATGCATGGTCTGTCTTTGTCTGCCTTGCTCCTTCCTATCTGCACCCCCCCCCCCCTCCTTCTCTGCACCCCAGACACAGACACAGACACACGAAGACAGGATTGCCAAAAAAAAAAAAAAAAGTATAATGTTCACTTGCACCAGAGCGAGACAGCCAGATTACTTGTGGCGTGCTGCTCTCTTCAGGGCTGTGCGTACAATCACTGTTGCTCTCTTCAGGGCTGTGTGTACAATCACTGTTGCTCTCTTCAGGGCTGTGTGTACAATCACTGCTGCTCTCTTCAGGGCTGTGTGTACAGTCACTGTTGCTCTCTTCAGGGCTGTGTGTACAATCACTGCTGCTCTCTTCGGGGCTGTGTGTACAATCACTGCTGCTCTCTTCGGGGCTGTGTGTACAATCACTGTTGCTCTCTTCAGGGCTGTGTGTACAATCACTGTTGCTCTCTTCAGGGCTGTACAATCACTGTTGCTCTCTTCAGGGCTGTGTGTACAATCCCTGCTGCTCTCTTCAGGGCTGTGTGTACAATCACTGTTGCTCTCTTCAGGACTGTACAATCACTGCTGCTCTCTTCAGGGCTGTGTGTACAATCACTGTTGCTCTCTTCAGGGCTGTGTGTACAATCACTGTTGCTCTCTTCAGGGCTGTACAATCACTGCTGCTCTCTTCAGGACTGTACAATCACTGCTGCTCTCTTCAGGGCTGTGTGTACAATCACTGTTGCTCTCTTCAGGGCTGTGTGTACAATCACTGTTGCTCTCTTCAGGGCTGTGTGTACAATCACCGCTGCTCTCTTCAGGGCTGTGTGTACAATCACTGTTGCTCCCTTCAGGGCTGTGTGTACAATCACTGTTGCTCTCTTCAGGGCTGTGTGTACAATCACTGTTGCTCCCTTCAGGGCTGTGTGTACAATCACTGTTGCTCTCTTCAGGGCTGTACAATCACTGTTGCACTCTTCAGGGCTGTGTGTACAATCACTGCTGCTCTCTTCAGGACTGTACAATCACTGCTGCTCTCTTCAGGGCTGTGTGTACAATCACTGTTGCACTCTTCAGGGCTGTGTGTACAATCACTGCTGCTCTCTTCAGGGCTGTGTGTACAATCACTGCTGCTCTCTTCGGGGCTGTGTGTACAATCACTGTTGCTCTCTTCAGGGCTGTACAATCACTGTTGCTCTCTTCAGGGCTGTACAATCACTGTTGCACTCTTCAGGACTGTACAATCACTGCTGCTCTCTTCAGGGCTGTGTGTACAATCACTGTTGCTCTCTTCAGGGCTGTGTGTACAATCACTGTTGCTCTCTTCAGGGCTGTACAATCACTGTTGCTCTCTTCAGGGCTGTGTGTACAATCACTGTTGCTCTCTTCAGGGCTGTGTGTACAATCACTGTTGCTCTCTTCAGGGCTGTGTGTACAATCACTGTTGCTCTCTTCAGGGCTGTGTGTACAATCACTGTTGCTCTCTTCAGGGCTGTGTGTACAGTCACTGTTGCTCTCTTCAGGGCTGTGTGTACAATCACTGTTGCTCTCTTCAGGGCTGTGTGTACAATCACTGCTGCTCTCTTCAGGGCTGTGTGTACAATCACTGTTGCTCTCTTCAGGGCTGTGTGTACAATCACTGTTGCTCTCTTCAGGGCTGTGTGTACAATCACTGTTGCTCTCTTCAGGGCTGTGTGCAGAGTTACTGTTGCACTCTTCAGGGCTGTACAATCAGTGCTGCCCATCTCGGGTGTCGGGTGACGGAGGATTAGTGGTTCTCAGTGCTGGGGGGCTCACACACATGGCTAATTGTTCCTCCACCTCCTCCCACACACCACTCCTCTTTTGTCGCTATCTCTTACAGGTGAGTGAGGGCTCGGTCCCAAATGTCACACACACACACACACACACACACACACACACACACACACACACACACACACACACACACACAAACACACACACGAACACACACACGAACGCGCGCACGCGCACGCGCACGAACGTATCCGCACCACCACCACCCCCTTTCCGCCACCACAAACACATACAGGTTGGACATTTCCGACGGTGCAGTGCCTTCAACTCGTGTCAGCAGCGACACATCATATATAGCCAGACAGTGCACTAACACCATACATATACAGACACTGCTCTACACACCGTACATAGCCAGACACTGCTCTACATAGCCAGACACTGCTCTACACACCATACATAGCCAGACACTGCTCTACATAGCCAGACACTGCTCTACACACCATACATAGCCAGACACTGCTCTACATAGCCAGACACTGCTCTACATAGCCAGACACTGCTCTACACACCATACATAGCCAGACACTGCTCTACATAGCCAGACACTGCTCTAACACCATACATAACCAGACACTGCTCTACATAGCCAGACACTGCTCTACACACCATACATAGCCAGACACTGCTCTACATAGCCAGACACTGCTCTAACACCATACATAGCCAGACACTGCTCTACATAGCCAGACACTGCTCTAACACCGTACATAGCCAGACACTGCTCTACATAGCCAGACACTGCTCTAACACCATACATAGCCAGACACTGCTCTACATAGCCAGACACTGCTCTACACACCATACATAGCCAGACACTGCTCTAACACCATACATAGCCAGACACTGCTCTACATAGCCAGACACTGCTCTACACACCATACATAGCCAGCCACTGCTCTCCATAGCCAGACACTGCTCTAACACCATACATAGCCAGACACTGCTCTACATAGCCAGACAATGCTCTAACACCATACATAGCCAGACACTGCTCTAACACCATATATAACCAGACACTGCTCTACATAGCCAGATACTGCTCTACATAGCCAGACACTGCTCTACACACCATACATAGCCAGACATTGCTCTACATAG
>NC_134906.1:7914843-7917343 GCF_041734735.1 Babylonia areolata | reverse complement strand
GTCGTCAGTCATTGAAAACATCCGCTACATGGGGGTAGGGTTAGGATGTGGAGGGATGAGAGAGGGTGCATAGGGGGGGGGGGGGGGGGGGCGAGGGGGTGGAAGTAAGAGGGCGGCATCATTGAAGACACAGATCAAGCATGTTCTCGTTATATGTTCCAGGGGTGTGTGTGTGTGTGTGTGTGTGTGTGTGTGTGCGTGTGCGCGTGTGTGCGCGCGTGCGCGTGAGGGAGGGGTGTGTGAGGTGTGTGTGTGGGGTGGGGGGTGGGGGGAGGGGTGTGAAAGGGAAAGAGACAGAGGAGAAGGGGAGAGGGAGAGGGGGTGGGGGAAGGGGAATGGATCCAACCTGTGTTTCGAGGAAAAGCAGATAAAGTTGAGTGTGCTGTGCTCTCTCCGAGTCAACATCCTGCTGGGACTGTGCTCCCCTTTGATTACACACAATGCTCCTCTATGATAATGCTCCACATTGATAACACACAATGCTCCTCTATGATAATGCTCCACATTGATAACACACAATGCTGCTGTATGACAATGCTCCACATTGATAACACACATCGCTCCTCTATGATAATGCTCCACATTGATAACACACAATGCTCCTCTATGGTAATGCTCCACATTGATAACACACAATGCTCCTCTATGATAATGCTCCACATTGATAACACACAATGCTCCTCTATGACAATGCTCCACATTGATAACACACAATGCTCCTCTATGATAATGCTCCACATTGATAACACACAATGCTCCTCTATGACAATGCTCCACATTGATAACACACAATGCTCCTCTATGATAATGCTCCACATTGATAACACACAATGCTCCTCTATGCTGAAAGTCCACATAGATAACACACAATGATCGACATGGATAATGCTTCACATTGATAACAATAAATGCTCCTCTATGACAATGCTGTATATAGCTAACACACAATGCCCCTCTATGATAATGCTCCACATAGATAACACACAATGCTCCGCTGTCATAATGCTCCACATTGATAATACATAATGCTCCGCTATCATAATGCTCCACATAGGTAACACACATTATCCCTCTATCATAATACTCCACAGAGATAACACACAATGCTCCTCTATCATAATGCTCTTTATAGATAACACACAATACTCCTCTATGATAATGCTCCACATAGATAACACGCAATGTTCATTTATGATAATGCTCCACATAAGCAACAGACAATGCTCAACGTGGATAATGCTCCACATGGAGAACAGACAATGCTCAACATGGGTAATGCCCCACATACACAACAGACAATGCTCAACGTGGATAATGCTCCACATGGAGAACAGACAATGCTCAACATGGGTAATGCCCTACATACACGACAGACAATGCTCAACGTGGATAATGCTCCACATGGAGAACAGACAATGCTCAACGTGGATAATGCTCCACATGGAGAACAGACAATGCTCAACGTGGATAATGCTCCACATGGAGAACAGACAATGCTCAACATGGGTAATGCCCCACATACACGACAACAGACAATGCTCCACAACGATTATGCGCCACGTATACAACCATACTTCTTCTTCTTCGATCGTGGGCTGCAGCTCCCACGTTCACTCGTATGTAAACGAGTGGGCTTTTACGTGTATGACCGTTTATACCCAGCCATGTAGGCAGCCATACTCCGTTTTCGGGGGATAAACAACAGGCAATGCTCCAATGCCATTACGCTCCACATAGGCAAGAGACTATGTTCCACAATGATAATGCTTCACATGAACAATAGACAATGCTCCACAATGATAATGCTCCACATAAACAACTGACAATGCTTCACAATGATAATGCTCGACATAAATAACAGACAATGTTCCACAATTATAATGTTCGACATAAACAATAGACAATGCTCAACAACAGTAATGCTCCTCATTGATAACAGACAATGCTTCACAATGAGAATGCTCCACATAAACAACAGACAATGCTCCACAACGATTATGTTCCACATAAACAACTGACAATGCTCCACAATGATAATGCTTCACATAAACAATAGACAATGCTCAACAATGATAATGCTCCACATAAACAATAGATAATGCTCCACAATGATAATGCTTCACATAAACAATAGACAATGCTCAACAATGATAATGCTCCACATAAACAATAGACAATGCTCAACAACAGTAATGCTCCTCATTGATAACAGACAATGCTTCACAATGATAATGCTTCACATAAACAATAGACAATGCTCAGCAATGATAATGCTCCACATAAACAATAGACAATGCTCAACAACAGTAATGCTCCTCATTGATAACAGACAATGCTTCACAATGATAATGCTTCACATAAACAATAGACAATGCTCAACAATGATAATGCTTCACATAAACAATAGACAAGGCTCAACAATGATAATGCTCCACATAGATAACAAGCAATGCTCCACAATGACAATGCGCCACATAAACAATAGACAATATTCAATATG
>NC_134906.1:7911876-7914743 GCF_041734735.1 Babylonia areolata | reverse complement strand
GGGGAAAGTGTGTTGTGTAAAAGTTGTGTGTGTGTGTGTGTGTGTGTGTCTGTCTGTCTGTCTGTCTGTCTGTTTGTCTGTCCGTCTCTCTCTCTTTCTCTCTGTCTCTCTCACTCAGTCTATCTCTATGTATATCTGTCTCTCTCTTTCTCTGCCTCTCTGTCTCTCTCCGTGTTTCTCTCTGTCTCTCTATCTCTGTTTCTATCCATGTCTCTGTCTGTCTGTCTTTCTGTCTGTCTGTCTCCACGTTTCTCTCTGTCTCTGTCTCTCTATCTCTGTCTCTATCCATGTCTTTGTCTCTGTCTGTTTGTCCAGCCGTCTCTCACTTTATAGATGCATATACGTATATCTGTTTAACTACCTGTATATATATATATATATATATATATATATATATATATATATATATATATATATATATATATATATATATATATATATATATATATCTGTGTGTGTGTGTGTGTGTGTGTGTGTGTGTGTGTGTGTGTGTTTCTTTATCTCTTCTTTCTGATCCGTTCGTTCTCTCTCTCTCTCTCTCTCTCCCTCTCTCCCACCCTCTCTCTCTCTCCCTCTCTCCCCCCCCTCTCTCTCTCCCTTTATCCCTTTCCCTCTCTCTCTCTTTCTCTCTCTCTCCCCATCTCCCTCTGTCTCTCTCCCTCCCAATCCTTTCTCTTTCTCCCCTCTCTCTCCTTCTCTCCCTTTTCCTCTCTCTCCCCTTCTCTCCCCATCTTCTTCTCTCTCTCGCGCTTTTCCTCTCTCCCCCCTTCTCTTCCTCCCTCTCCCCTCTCCCCCTCTCTCTCTCCCTTTCCCTCCCTCTCTCTCTCTCCCTTTTCCTCTCTCCCTATCTATCTCCCTCTTCCCCTCTCTCTCCTTCTCTCTCCCTCTCTCTCCCCTCCCCCTCTCTCTCTCTCCCTCTCTCTCTCCCTTTTCCTCTCTCCCTATCTCCCTCTTCCCCTCTCTCTCCTTCTCTCTCCCTCTCTCTCCCCTCCCCCCCTCTCTCTCTCCATCTCTCTCTCTCCCTATTCCTCTCTCTCTCTCTCTCCATCTTCCTCTCTCCCCTCTCTCCCTCTCTCTTCCCTCTCTCTCTCCCTCTCTCTCTCCCTTTTCCTCTATCTCTCTCCTTCTCTCTCTCTCCCTCCCCCCCCGCTCTCTCTCTCTCTCCCTCTCTTTCTCCCTTTTCCTCTCTCTCCCTCTCTCTCTCCCTTTTCTTCTCTCTCCCCCTCTCTCTCCCTCTCTCCCTCTCTCTCTCCCTCTCTCTCTCCCTCTCTCTCTCCCTTTTCTTCTCTCCCCCCTCTCTCTCCCTCTTCCTTTCTCTCTCCCTTTTCCTCTCCATCTCTCTCTCCCTCTTCCCCTCTCTCTCTCCCTCTCTTTCTCCCTTTTCCTCTCTTTCCCTCTCTCCTTCTCTCTCCTTCTCTCTCCCTCTCTCTCTCCCTTTTCTTCTCTCTCCCCCTCTCTCTCCCTCTTCCTCTCTCTCTCTCCTTCTCTCTCTCCCTCTCCCCCCTCTCTCTCTCTCCTTCTCTCTCCCTCTCTCTCTCCTCTCCACCCCCTCTCTCTTCAAGACCAGCTAGAATTCCACAAAGCATTACTCATGTACAAAACACACAATAACCTGGCACCACATATCTCAAAACACCTGCTTACACGAGCCTCATGCCGATACGGCTCTAACAAATACATTTTACCACATACCCGAACTGATTTGTTCAAAACTAGTTTTGCATTTTCGGGTGCATCCCTGTGGAACTCCCTTCCTTTGCACACACAAACGGGCAGTTCTCTTCCTATTTTCAAATCAAGTCTGCATAAACATCTTCACCCCTTCCAACAGTAAATAACTCTGATCTTTGAATTACTGCAAGCAGTAACAAAGAGGCCAGTTATGTCTTATTTATTATATCAGTTATTGTTGCTGTTGTTGTTGTTGTTCTTTCCTTGCTTTCTCATTTCATCGTGTTTTGTTTTGCTCTTTTTTTCTTTTTCTCTCGTTCTGTTTCTTATGCATGCATAATCTATTCATTTCGTTCTATCATAATCGTGACAAGTGTTCAAGTAATATTGGTGATGGTGGTAGTCACTGTAGTATGCTGCACTTGCCAACATAGATTTCAGAGACAGTAACAATACTGTACCTTTTGAACACCCGGATGTTTCTGGAACTTCTATACTGATGACATCTCTCTCTCTCTCTCTCTCTCTCTCTCTCTCTCTGTGTGTGTGTGTGTGTGTGTGTGTGTGTGTGTGTGTGTGTGTGTGTGTGTGTGTGTGTGACTCACTGTCCTATCCATCTGTCAATCTTAGTGTGTGTGTGGGGGGGAGGGGGGGGGGAGTGAGGGGGTGCTGTCAGTGTGTGTGTGCGCGTGTGTGTGTATGTATGTGTGTGCGCTCGCACGCGAGCGTCAGTGTGTGTATGCATGTGTGTGCACGGATGTGGGTGTGTGTGTGTGGGGGGGCGGGTGTGTGTGTGTGTTTTCTTCATTATGTATGCAATTCTGCATGAAAACCTTTTCCTTTCATTTATGTGTGTGCTATTTGTAATAGATGTAGATTAGCAAGGACAGATTGGAAGAATAGGCAATGCCTAAAATCTTAATCCTTGAATAAAAACGTTTTGAGTTCTGAGTTCTCTCTCTCCCTCTTCCCCCCTCTCTCTCTCCACCCTCTCTCTCTCTCCCTCTTCCCCCCTCTCTCTCTCCACCCTCTTTCTCTCTCCCTCTTCCCCCCTCTCTCTCTCCACCCTCTTTCTCTCTCCCTTTTCCTCTCCATCTTTCTCCCCCTCTTCCCCCCTCTCTCTCTTCTTCTCTCTCTCCCCTCCCCCCTCTCTCTCTCCCTCTCCCCCCCTCTCTCTTTCCTTCTCTCTCCCTCTC
>NC_134906.1:7886876-7906876 GCF_041734735.1 Babylonia areolata | reverse complement strand
GAGTATGATGATCACTATATATAGAAATGTTTGTCTGTTCCCTGAGTATGATGATCACTATATATAGAAATGTTTATCTATTTCTTGAGTATGTTGATCACTATGTATAGAAATGTTTGTCTGTTCCCTGATTATGTTGATCACTATGTATAGAAATGTTTGTCTGTTCCCCCAATAGGTTCACCACTCTTATTAAGTAGAAATGTCTGTCTTGTCCCTCAGTATTTCGATGAATATATAGTCATGTGTGTGTGTGTGTGTGTGTGTGTGTGTGTGTGTGTGTGTGTTCTTTTCTCTAAATAGTCTGTCTTACAGTGCACAAACGGCTGTTTCAGGCTTGAAACGTGCGTTTGAAAAGACAAAAAATCGATATTTCAATATTTCAGCTAAAAATGGACAGTTCATTAGCAACAGCTGCGGGGTTTTTTTTTTGTTTTTTTTTTAAATCACAAACGGAAGTGCACATTTACATGTGTGATTTAAAAAAAAAATCACACATGTAAATGTGCACTTCCGTTTGTGATTAAAAAAAAAAACAACAACACTAAACAAAACAAAAAAAGCACAAAAAAAAGAAAAAAAAAAAGAAAAAAGAAAAACACACACACACACACACACACACACACACACACATGCATGCCTCAAGACACACTGGGGCAATTGCTGCACCAGACGATAGGGGAAAGAATGAAAGTGATTAGTTAAGGTGTTGTGTGTGGGAAAGTGGTGCATGAAAGGTAAAATATTGAGTTTGTGAAAGAAGAAAAAGAAAGATGTAGGGGGAAAAAAAGAGGAGGATGGAGGCCCCATCAAAAAAAAAAAGAAAAAAAAAGAAAAAAAAGAGAAAAAAATAAAAGAAAAAAGTGGGGAAAAAAAGGAGGTTGGAGGCCCCACTAAAAAAAAAAAAAAAAAAAAAAAAAAGAGAGAGAGAGAGAGAGAGAGAGAGAGAGAGAGAGAGAGAGAGAGAGAGAGAAACAGAAAAAAACAAACACACCTGTGGTAACGAGTGCTGATCAGCTGACCGGCTACACACAGGTGACTGCCAGCAGGTCGTTCATCGTCGTTTCGTCACACCCCAGGGAGGTAACTGTTGCAAGTTGTCACGTGGTCCTTTAACTCCTAGCGTCGTTTCGTCATACCCCAGGGAGATAACTGTTGCAAGTTGTCACGTGGTCCTTTAACTCTTAGCGTCGTTTCGTCATACCCCAGGGAGATAACTGTTGCAAGTTGTCACGTTGTCCTTTAACTCTTAGCGTCGTTTCGTCACGTCCCCAGGGAGATAACTGTTGCAAGTTGTCACGTGGTCCTTTAACTCTTAGCGTCGTTTCGTCACGTCCCCAGGGAGATAACTGTTGCAAGTTGTCACGTGGTCCTTTAACTCTTAGCGTCGTTTCGTCATACCCCAGGGAGATAACTGTTGCAAGTTGTCACGTGGTCCTTTAACTCTTAGCGTCGTTTCGTCATACCCCAGGGAGATAACTGTTGCAAGTTGTCACGTGGTCCTTTAACTCTTAGCGTCGTTTCGTCACGTCCCCAGGGAGATAACTGTGCAAGTTGTCACGTGGTCCTTTAACTCTTAGCGTCGTTTCGTCACGTCCCCAGGGAGATAACTGTTGCAAGTTGTCACGTGGTCCTTTAACTCTTAGCGTCGTTTCGTCATACCCCAGGGAGATAACTGTTGCAAGTTGTCACGTGGTCCTTTAACTCCTAGCGTCGTTTCGTCATACCCCAGGGAGATAACTGTGCAAGTTGTCACGTGGTCCTTTAACTCTTAGCGTCGTTTCGTCATACCCCAGGGAGATAACTGTGCAAGTTGTCACGTGGTCCTCAACTCTTAGCGTCGTCATACCCCAGGGAGATAAGTGTGCAAGTTGTCACGTGGTCCTTTAACTCTTAGCGTCGTTTCGTCATACCCCAGGGAGATAACTGTGCAAGTTGTCACGTGGTCCTTTAACTCTTAGCGTCGTTTCGTCATACCCCAGGGAGATAACTGTTGCAAGTTGTCACGTGGTCCTTTAACTCTTAGCGTCGTTTCGTCATACCCCAGGGAGATAACTGTTGCAAGTTGTCACGTGGTCCTTTAACTCTTAGCGTCGTTTCGTCATACCCCAGGGAGATAACTGTTGCAAGTTGTCACGTGGTCCTTTAACTCCTAGCATCGTTTCTTCATACCCCAGGGAGATAACTGTTGCAAGTTGTCACGTGGTCTTTTAACTCCTAGCGTCGTTCCGTCATACCCCAGGGAGATAACTGTTGCAAGTTGTCACGTGGTCCTTTAACTCCTAGCGTCGTTTCATCACACCCCAGGGAGATAAGTGTGCAAGTTGTCACGTGGTCCTTTAACTCCTAGCGTCGTTTCGTCATACCCCAGGGAGATAACTGTTGCAAGTTGTCACGTGGTCCTTTAACTCTTAGCGTCGTTTCTTCATACCCCAGGGAGATAACTATGCAAGTTGTCACGTGGTCCTTTAACTCCTAGCGTCGTTCCGTCATACCCCAGGGAGATAACTGTTGCAAGTTGTCACGTGGTCCTTTAACTCCTAGCGTCGTTCCGTCATACCCCAGGGAGATAACTGTTGCAAGTTGTCACGTGGTCCTTTAACTCTTAGCGTCGTTTCGTCACACCCCAGGGAGATAACTGTTGCAAGTTGTCACGTGGTCCTTTAACTCCTAGCGTCGTTTCGTCATACCCCAGGGAGATAACTGTTGCAAGTTGTCACGTGGTCCTTTAACTCTTAGCGTCGTCATACCCCAGGGAGATAACTGTGCAAGCTGTCACGTGGTCCTTTAACTCTAAGCGTCGTTTCGTCATACCCCAGGGTGATAAGTGTGCAAGTTGTCACGTGGTCCTTTAACTCTTAGCGTTGTTTCGTGACGTCCCCAGGGAGATAACTGTGCAAGTTGTCACGTGGTCCTTTAACTCTTAGCGTCGTTTCGTCATACCCCAGGGAGATAACTGTTGCAAGTTGTCACGTGGTCCTTTAACTCTTAGCGTCGTTTCTTCATACCCCAGGGAGATAACTGTTGCAAGTTGTCACGTGGTCCTTTAACTCTTAGCGTCGTTTCGTCACACCCCAGGGAGATAACTGTGCAAGTTATCACGTGGTCCTTTAACTCTTAGCGTCGTTTCTTCATACCCCAGGGAGATAACTATGCAAGTTGTCACGTGGTCCTCAACTCTTAGTGTCGTCATACCCCAGGGAAATAACTGTGCAAGTTGTCACGTGGTCCTCAACTCTTAGTGTCGTCATACCCCAGGGAGATAACTGTGCAAGTTGTCACGTGGTCCTCAACTCTTAGCGTCGTCATACCCCAGGGAGATAACTGTGCAAGTTGTCACGTGGTCCTCAGCTTCCTCAGATCCCTGTATGTCGGTTCCAGTTTCAGTTTCTGAAGGAGGCGTCATTGCGTTCGGACAGATCCATATGCGCCGGCCGGCAACATAACCCGACGCACTTAGTCAGGCCTTGAGTGCATGCTTATATATTTGTGTACCTATCAGAGCTTGGATTTCTTCCGCAGAATATTGCCAGAGGACAACACTCTCGTTGCCATGGGTTCTTTTTCAGTGCGCCCCAAGTGCGTGCTGCATATGGGACCTCGGTTTATTGTCGAATCCAAAAGACCAGACGCTTACTTCGATTTTCCAGACAAACTTGGGAGAAAGGGCGAGAGCGGGATTCGAACCCACACCCTCACGGTGCTGCCTATATTAGCAGCTGAGCGTCTTAACCATTCTGCCACCCTCCTCGCCCTCCTTCCCGTATGTCTGACACACACCAGATCTGTTTTCTCAATGTGTCATGAAGATATAGTGTATGTCTGACACACACCAGATCTGTTTTCTCAGTGTGTCATGAAGATATAGTGTATGTCTGACACACACCAGATCTGTTTTCTCAATGTGTCATGAAGATATAGTGTATGTGTGACACACACCAGATCTGTTTTCTCAATGTGTCATGAAGATATAGTGTATGTCTGACACACACCAGATCTGTTTTCTCAGTGTGTCATGAAGATATAGTGTATGTCTGACACACACCAGATCTGTTTTCTCAATGTGTCATGAAGATATAGTGTATGTCTGACACACACCATATCTGTTTTCTCAATGTGTCATGAAGATACAGTGTATGTGTGACACACACCAGTTCTGTTTTCTCAATGTGTCATGAAGATATAGTGTATGTCTGACACACACCAGATCTGTTTTCTCAGTGTGTCATGAAGATATAGTGTATGTCTAACACACACCATATCTGTTTTCTCAATGTGTCATGAAGATATAGTGTATGTCTAACACACACCATATCTGTTTTCTCAATGTGTCATGAAGATATAGTGTATGTCTAACACACACCATATCTGTTTTCTCAATGTGTCATGAAGATATAGTGTGTGTCTAACACACACCATATCTGTTTTCTCAATGTGTCATGAAGATATAGTGTATGTCTGACACACACCATATCTGTTTTCTCAATGTGTCATGAAGATATAGTGTATGTCTGACACACACCAGATCTGTTTTTTCAATGTGTCTTGAAGATATAGTGTATGTCTGACACACACCAGATCTGTTTTCTCAATGTGTCATGAAGATATAGTGTATGTCTAACACACACCATATCTGTTTTCTCAATGTGTCATGAAGATATAGTGTATGTCTAACACACACCATATCTGTTTTCTCAATGTGTCATGAAGATATAGTGTATGTCTAACACACACCATATCTGTTTTCTCAATGTGTCATGAAGATATAGTGTATGTCTAACACACACCATATCTGTTTTCTCAATGTGTCATGAAGATATAGTGTATGTCTGACACACACCAGATCTGTTTTCTCAATGTGTCATGAAGATATAGTGTATGTCTGACACACACCAGATCTGTTTTCTCAGTGTGTCATGAAGATATAGTGTATGTCTGACACACACCAGATCTGTTTTCTCAATGTGTCATGAAGATATAGTGTATGTCTGACACACACCAGATCTGTTTTCTCAGTGTGTCATGAAGATATAGTGTATGTCTGACACACACCAGATCTGTTTTCGCAGTGTGTCATGAAGAGTATAGTAGTAGGTCCCTTGACACATCACCAGATCTGTTTGTCTGGTGTCAGTGGAGATATAGTGTATGTCTGACACACGACACCAGATTCTGTTTTTGGGTCGATGTGTCATGAGATATCGTGTTGTCTGCACACACCAGATCCTGTTTTCTCATTGTGTCATGAAGATATAGTTTAATGTGCCTGACACACAACCATATCCGTTTTTTCTATGTGTCCGAAGATATAGTGTAGTCTGACTCACACCAGATGCTGTTTTTCTCAGTGTAGTCAGACAAGGGATATAGTGTATATGTCTGACACACACCAGATCTGTTTTCTCAGTGTGTCATAAAGATAATAGTGTATTTTTTTGACAGGACACCGATTGTTTTTCCAGGGTGTCATAAAGATTTTAGTGTATTTTCAAAACACACCCCCATTCTTTTTTCCCAATTTGTGTCATAAATTTATAGGGGGTTGTCTAAACACACCAAAATTTTTTTTCTAAAATTGTGTCATGAAGATTATTGTGTATTTTTCAAACACACACCATTTCTGTTTTCAGTGTGTCATGAAATATAGTGTATGTCTGCCCAAAACAACCGGATCGGGTTTTTCAATGTTTTTTTTGGAAAGAAAAAGTGTAGGTTAACACACCCATATCTTTTTTTCTCAGTGTGCCCATGAAGGGTTAGTGCATTTTGGGAACAACCCCAGTTTTGTTTTTTCTCAATGTGTCATAAAGGTATAGGGGTTTGTTGACCCCCACACCAGATTGTTTTTAAAATTTTGTCATTGAGATATAGTGTATGTGTGCCCACACCCCAGTTTTGTTTTCTCGGTGTGTCATAAAGGGATAAAGTGTATGTCTGACAAAACACCAGTTTGGGTTTTCTAAATTGTGTCAGGGGAGTTTTTAGTGTTTGTGTGACACAAAACCAGATCTGTTTTTCTCGTGTGTCAAAAAGGGGTTTTTGTAGGGTCGGGCCCACACACCAGTTTGGTTTTCTAAAGGGGTGTCTTGAAGTTTTAAAAGTGTATGTTGCCCACACACCAAAATCTGTTTTCTCAGTGTGTCAAAATTTTTAAGTGTATGTGGGGCCCAAAAACCCCGTTTCGTTTTCTCAGTTTTGCATAAAAGGATATATTGTATGTCTGACACACCCCAGATCTTTTTTTCTCAGTGTGTCATGAAGATATAGTGTATGTGGGGACAAACACCAGTTTCTGTTTTTAAAAGGGGTTGTCATGAAGATAAAGGGGATGTCTAAACCCCCAACCAGATTTTTTTTCTCAAATTTTTGCCAGGGAAGATATAGGGGAATATCGAAATACTAAAAAGGGTCTGTTTTTCTCAATATATCTTTTAAAGGGAAAAAGGATGTAGGGCGAAATACTAAAAACAAGTCTGTTTCTCAATATATCATGAAAAAAGGGGTTGTTTTAAAAAATACAAAAAAACAAGCCTTTTTTTATCAATATATCATGAAAAAATTTGGGGGGTAGGGTAGAAATGCTAAAAAGTCTGTTTTCTCAATATATCAAAAAAGAAATGGTGTTTGTCAAAAAATACTAAAAAAAGTTTGTTTTTCTCAATATATCATAAAGAAATAAATGTATTTTTAAAATTGAAAAACAAAAAAAGGGTCTGTTTTTCTAAAATTTTCATTAAACATGATGTATGCCCGAAATACAAAAAAAAAGTCTGTTTTTTTCCCAAATTATACACGGAGAAAATGATTTTATGTTAAATACTAACAAAAAGGGTTGGTTTTTTTAATATATCATAAAAAAATGTTTGTATGTCAAAATACTAAAAAACCGTCGGGTTTTTCAATAAACATGAAAAAATTGATGTTGTCGAAATACAAACCAAGTTGTTTTTCTCAATTTTATCTTGGAAGAAAGGGTTTGTTTTTTTTTTTTCCGGAAAACTAAAAAGTTTTTTTTTCCCCAATATATCATAAAGAAGGTTGTATGTCAAAAATATTAAAAAATTTTTCGTTTTTTCTCAAAATTTCTTTAAAGGGAAAATGATGTATGCCCGGAAATGCAAAAAACCCGTCGGTTTTTTTCAATATATCTTAAAGACTTGATGTATTCAAAAATGCAAAGCAAGTCGTGTTAAAAATTTAATCATGGGGGAAATGATTTTATGTCAAAAAAGTAAAAAGGGAAAGGTCTTTTTTCCCAAAAATTTTCCCATGAAAAAAGGGATTTTAGGGTCAAAAATACAAAACAAAAAAGTCTTTTTTTATGAATATATCTTAAAGGGAAAGGGTTTGTATGTCAAAAAATACAAACAAGTTTTGTTTTAAATCAATATTTTCATGAAAAAAAGGGGTTTTGTATGTCAAAATTTATAAAAGTTGTTTTTTCTCAATATATCATGAAGAAATGATGTATGTGGGAAAAAATAAAAAAAAAAACAAGTCTGTTTTTCTCAATATTAAATTGAAGACATGATTTTTATGTCAAAAAATACTAACAATTTCTGTTTTCTCAATATATCTTGAAAAAAATGATTTTTTGTCAAAAATATTTAAACAAAAAAAGTCGGTTTTTTTTTAAATTTATATCATAAAAAAATTTGATGTTTGTCGAAATTACAAAAAACAAGTCTGTTTTTCAATTTATCATAAAGAAAAAATGTTTTGTCAAAATACTAAAAGGGCCTGTTTTCTCAATTTATCATGAAAAAATGATGTTTTTCGAAATACTAACAACAAGTTTTTTTCCCCAATATTTCCACGAAAAAAATGATGTATGTGGGAAATACTAAAAAAGTCTGTTTTGCCCAGTTTTACCCAAGGGGAAAATTGGATGTATTTTCTAAATGTAAAAAAAAGGGATTTTTTTCTAAAATATACCCTTTAAAAGGAAAGGGGGTTTTTGTCGAAATACAAAAAAATTTTTTTCCAAAATTTCATAAAGGGAAATGTTTGTATGCGAAATGAAACCAAGCCTGGGGTTAAAAAATTTAATATTTTTTGGGAAAAAGAAATTTGATTTTTGGGGTCGAAAAAGCTAAAAAGGGAAGTTGTTTTCTAAAATATCCTGAAAAAAATGTTTGTATGTGGGAAAAGGGCAAAAAAACAAGTCGTTTTTCTCAATATATCATAAAGGAAAATGATGTATTTTCGAAATATTAAAAAAGTCTGTTTTTTAAATTATCATGAAAATTTTTTTGTTTTTTCAAAATTTTACAAACAAGTCTTTTTTTAATCAATTTTTCATGAAGAAAGGGATGTATGTCGAAAAAATAAAAAAAGGGTCTTTTTTTTCCCAATTTTTTTCCGGGAAAAAAATGTTTTGTTTTTTCAAAAATACTAAAAAAAGTCTTTTTTTTCTCAATTTATTTTGAAAAAAAAGGGATGTTTTAAAAAAAAATATAAACAAAACAAGTTCTTTTTCTAAATTATATCTGAAAAAATTTGATTTTAGGGTCAAAAGGGAAAAAACAACAAGTTGTTTTTCCCCAATATATCTGAAAAAAGGGAATGTATGTAAAAAAGGGCAAACAAGTCTGTTTTAAAACAATTTTTCTAAAGGGAAATTGGTTTTATGTCCAAATGTTAACAAGTTGTTTTTTTTAAAATATTTTCAGGGAAAAAAAATGTGTATGTCAAAAATTAAAAAAGGGTCTTTTTTTATAAATTTTTTTCATGAAGAAAGGGGTTTAGGGTGGGAAATACGGGACAAAAAGTTGTTTTCCCAATTATCACAAATTAAATGTTTTTTGTCAAAAAATACAAAACCCAAGTCTGTTTTTTCAGAAAACCGGGGAAAAATGATGAAAGGTCAAAATGCAAACAAAAAAAAGTCTCTTTTTCTCAAAATATCAGGGAAGAAAAAGGGGTGCAGGGTTCGAAAATACAAAAACAAGTTGTTTTCCCAATATTTAAAAGAAATGATTGTTTATCGAAATATAACAAAAGGGTTTGTTTTTCTAAATTTATATCAGGAAAAAAAGATGTTTTGGTGGGAAATACTAAAAAAAACAAGTCTTTTTTTTCTAAATTTAAAATATGAGAAAAAATGATGTATGTGAATAAAAAAAAACCAAGGGTTGTTTTCAAAAATATCGGGGGGGAAATGTTTGTATTTCTAAAACGCTAAGGGGACAGGGGCTGTTTTTCAGTATATCACGGGAAAAAGGGTGTAAATAAAATGCTAAAAAAAAAAAACGAAAAAAAAGCCAGCCCCCCAAAAACGGGAAAAAGGGGCCGGGGGGGGTTAATGTAGCCCGCATTCTCCCCCCTTCCCCGCCCCCCCCCCTTTCCGGGCCCCCCTCCCCCCCCTTCCCTAAAAATTTTTCCCTTTTAGAAGCAAAGCTTTTTGTTTTTTTTATGATGGCCAGCATTTAAAAAATATTTTTTGGGGGTTCGTTGGGGGGGAACCGTGTGGTTTTGGGGTGGGGTTGTGTGGTGTGCCGGGAAAGGGGAAGGGGGAAAGGGGGGGTGGGGTTTGGGGTGGGGGCGGGGGGGAAGGGGGGGGGGGGGGTTGGGGGGGCTGACCCCTGCGGTGTTTTTGGGAAGGAGGGACCGGGGTTTGTTTTTTGATGCCGGGGAAGTTATTGTAAACCACACCCTTGTGATAGCTTCAGGCTTGTGGGGGTTTCCTTTGGGACAAATCTGATCCCTCACCAAACACCACCCCCACACACACACACAAAACGCAAACACACCCCCAACACACAAAACACAAAAAACACACAAAAGTTTTTCTCTCTCTCTCTCTTCTCTCTCTCTTTCTTCTCTCTCCCCCTCTTCTCTCTTCATTGCCTGTTGTATGTGTGTGTTGTTGTGGTGCTTTGCGTTTACGTGTTTTGTGTGGTGTGTGTGTGGGGTTTGGGGCTTTGTGGTGGGAGTTGTGTGTGTGGTTGGTTGTTTTTTGTTTTGATTTATGCTTTAAAATATTTTTTTTTTCCTCTGTTGTGTATTTTTTTAAACAAAACACCATGCTTTCTTTTTTTTAAAATTTATTGTGTAGTGTGGGGGCCCCCTTTTCCCGGGGGGGGGGCTGGATGTTAAAAAAGAAACACCAGTGTTTAAATTATTACCCTGAAATAAAAGAATTTGTCTTGTTTTTGGGTCTTGTTTTTTGTTTTGGGGAATTGTGGGTTTACTTTTAAATATGTTTACACATTTTTCTGTTTTTGTATTTTCCCACAATTTTAAATTCCCTTGTCTTTGGTTTAAAATTTACGGTTTCGTTTGTTTGGGGGTCTTGGTTGTGTGATTGTTTTACTTCTTTCCAAGAGTGCGGGTTTCCTAAATGAAAACCCCGGAAGGGTCGGGCCCGAAATGAAATTTCGAACCAAAATGTGTCGGGTTTTTCCCCATCTTTTTCGGAGTAGTTTTTTTTTTTGTTTTGTTTTGTTTTGTTTTTGTCTCCCCCAGGGTTTCCCCGGTTTTCTGATCGAATGGGCATACCTATCCCTTTGCCCTTTTCTGCAGTAAAAGGTTCGGGCCCCCAATTATTTTCTTGTTTCCCCTTCTTTATCAAATCCCCCGGTTCGCCGGCTCCGTTCTTCCTCTGTTACTCCCCTTCTCAGGATACCTACGTCAGAAGAAAGGGCCCTTTGGACACAGTTTCGTTTTCTTTTAAATCGCCGAAAGACGTGGAAAAAGCTTCTGAAACCCCCGTAATTTTGTTTCCCTGGCATTTTTTTGATTTCGTCTAAAAAAAAATTCCCCTTTTCCCCTCACCCAAAAAAAGTAATTGTGGCAGGTCCATTTCCCTTTGCTTTAAAGCTGTGTTTTTACAATGTGGTTTTACATATTTTGGGGTTCTAACTACTTTCATTTTTAAAATGAATGTGTATTGTTGGGGGCGTGTGTTTATGTAAATTTGTGCCTCCCTATTTTTGGGGGCTTTATGTGTTAGGGTGGGTTTTTAGATAACATGAAATTTTTAAAAGGGAAATGTTTTACAGTGTTTTTTGTGGTGTGTGTGTGTGTGTGTAGAAAAATTTTTTTTTTTTTTTTTTGGTTTGTGTGGGGATTTTAACATTGATGTAATGTTTTATGTTAACAAAGATTTTTTTGTAAAAAGCACCTAGAGCAGATTTCTGGATAGTGTGCCATATAAGTATCCATTATTATTATTATAATTATAATAATAATAATTATTATTATTATTATTATTGTTATCCATTATCACAGCTCGTGAACACACGCAGCCAGTGAACTGGATCCAAACACATCTCCAGAACGCAAGAAACGTGACGTCACCGATCTGTATCCATTTGAGATGCACGTGTTGCACGTGTTGCACGGACATCTCCCAAAGAACCGTCCAGGAAGGACAATGCAGCTACACAGTACACAACAGCGAGCTGTGTGAGAACAGATAAATTGAAACCAACACATGCTCCACATGTTTGTGTAGTTTTTAACTGTGTCTTTCTTAACCCTTTCACCGCCAAGCTCGCATTTATGCACAGGCGTGGTAGAGGACCCATGTCACTGAAAGTTGACCATTCATTGGTCTTGTTGTCCATGAACCTACTGCTCTTAATGTTCGGTGGTATTTTCTATACATCGCAGGGGGGAATCCCCAGCTATTCTTAGCCACTGTCTTTTCTGTGTTTATACCACAAGGGAATTTTGTACTCTAAATTGACTGGCGGTGAAAGGGTTAAACCGTTATTTAACTAACAGGTTTTTAATACATGTAATACATCTTCACATCTGCCACAGCCTAGACAATTTTTCAAAGCATCTCGATAATACTGGTTTACGTCTGGTTCGTTTATATCAAAATGGAACTTTATGGAAGCAGATCTAAATTTGCCAATGGTACGATCAGATAAAATGGGGGTTTTTCGAGTGTAATAATGATTGAAATGATCTGTGTGTTTCATAGCGATGCTCCTGTTTGCTTTGCTTGCCCAGTCTTGTTTGAAAAAAATCCACTTTGCGATGTTTGAAAACGAAAGTTTACATCCACAACACCTCCTTTCATCCAAATAAATGAAAACCCATAATTCCAAACAATGTTTAAATAGGGTCTGCCAGTTTTGTCATGTAAATGTCGATATCTAGTGATCAGTTTGTCTTACTGTATACGCTCCATAAGGTATGTTTATTTCGGAATTATCGATAAATGCGTCTGATCTAGCTTACAAACCATGTCGTAATGCATTTATCGTTATACAATAGCTGTCTTCCCTCATCATGAATCATTACATTCGGGGATTGGAACGTGCATTCGCATCTCTCTCCCTCTCTCTTTCTTTCCATCTTTCATAAGGGGCCATGACCTATATTGAATAAACATCCGTATCCGTATCCGTATCCGTATTCTCTCTGTGTGTCTCTCCCTCTCCCTCCCTTTCATCTACAATTAATATAAACTCCAGTCTCAGTGTACTTCAAGAGACTATATCATGAACATATAATGTCAGAGCTCAGTTCCACGAAATCCTTGAACTTTAATGAGACTGAAAACTAAATGATGTATTCTCAATATATCCTTGTCTATGTGTTGTATATCTCCGTCCTCCCTCCCTCCTTCTTCCCTCCCCCCCCCCCCCCCCCCCCTCTCTTCCTCTTTCTCTTTTCTTCTCTCTGTCTCTGTCTGTCTGTCTGTCTCTCTCTCAACAGTTTTTCCTCTCTCTCCTTCTTCGTATCTCTTCCTTCCTTACCTTTTTCCTTCCCTCTCTCCTTCATGCATATTCATACGATGTTTATTTTGTGGAGAACTGTGTATTTTCTATGTTATTTATTTGTTCCTGTTGTTAATGCCACTCGTTGTGTATGTATTTTCCCAACTTTTTTTTTTTTTTTTTTTTTTTTTTGTATTTCCTAGATTAGTTTATACGTTTTCTTTACGAAGGTAGGATGAAAACAGGCCGATAAGTGCATACTCATTTTCCCTCATTAAAAAAAAAAAGTTTCGATATCGATTTTAATTTCTCTCTCTCTCTCTCTTTCTCCCTCCCTCTCCCTCCCTCTCTCCTTCTCTCCCCCTCTTTCTCCACACCCCCCCCCTCTCTCTCTCTCTTTCTCTGTGCTTTGAGTGTTTTATTCCAGAACAGACAGTTTGTCGGATGAGGTGAGGTGAACGGGTGAGCAAGGGTGGTGTTGCCAACTGTCCACAGTGAACGATGTAACTATGAACAGTGCTCACGATGGGTCCTGGAGACCAAAGAATGGAGAATCGTCTTCACTGACGGCCAGCACATGCATTGAGAACACATGGTCACACCTTGAACTGGACACGACATCGAGGATGATGACAGGCCGCAGTGTGCGGATTTATTCTGGCCGGGGTTTTATTTGTATTTGTATTTGTATTTCTTTTTATCACAACTGATTTCTCTGTGTGAAATTCGGGTTGCTCTCCCCAGGGAGAGCGCGTCGCTACACTACAGCGCCACCCATTTTTTTTTTGTATTTTTTCCTGCATGCAGTTTTATTTGTTTTTCCTATCGATGTGGATTTTTCTACATAATTTTGCCAGGAACAACCCTTTTGTTGCCGTGGGTTCTTTTACGTGCGCTAAGTGCATGCTGCACACGGGACCTCGGTTTATCGTCTCATCCGAATGACTAGCGTCCAGACCACCACTAAAGGTCTAGTGGAGGGGGAGAAGATATCGGCGGCTCTGAACCGTGATTCGAACCCAGCGCGCTCAGAATTCTCTCGCTCCTAGGCGGACGCGTTACCTCTAGGCCATCACTCCACTTTGGTTGGCGAGAGAGGGTGGAGGTGCGTGGGTTGTGAACTGGCCTGGGTCATTTAATACCGGGGTACATTCTGGGTGGGGGGTGTATTCCGGCATGTTACACCGGCACTGGGTGTGTCCGCGTCTCGTTTTTATCTGTGACTGGCTGAGAACTGGGCATTACCTCCCTGGGTGCAGGCTTTACTGATGTCAACAGTTATCGCCCCTGGCTCTTTGTTCCTTCTTATCGTCTCTGTCTGTCTGTCTGAATTCTCTCTCTGTCTCTCCAGAATGATGTATTCGCTTATTGGTTGGAAAATAACACAAATGGAGATTCAAGGTTGCCGAAAAATTTCTCTGTCTCTGTCTCTCCAGAAAGATGTATTCGCTATTGGTTGGAAATAACTAACACAAATGGAAGATTCAAGGTTGCCGAAAAATGTCTCTGTCTCTGTCTCTATGTCTCTCCAGAATGATGTATTCGCTATTGGTTGGAAATAACACGAATGGAAGATTCAAGGTTGCCGAAAAAAGCATTTAACATGTTACGTGATTTTCATTTGAGGGGCAAGGTAAACTGGGTGTCAAAGGTTAGGGTTAGATTATATGAACGGGGATTTAGTTTGGTTACAGCTGGGGGTAGGGGACATAAAGGGATTTATTAGTGCACTCCGAACAAGATTAATTGACTGTAGATGGCAAGAATGGTCTTCTCATATTCAAGATAGGGATAGATTTTAGTTTAACAGACAGTTCAGTTTTATGTATTCTATTCCTATTTATCTGTCAATAAAAATGGATAAGCATTTGAAATATATCACAACCAGATTCAGATTAGGAATATCCGACAGATTTCTTCGTCATTATCGTTCTCGAAAGTCCAGTGTCTCTGATCTACGTTGTCCTTTATGCAGACGTGCTGAAGAAACCGAACTTCACTTTGTGTTGTGTTGCCCTGCTTTGAATGACCTTACACATAAGTTGATTCCACAAAAAAAAAACAACAACAAACAAACAAACAAAAAAATTAGTATAAACACCCTTCTTTATTTCGACTTGCCATGCTCATGTCATCAACTAACGAAATGATCATAAAACAGTTTGCTGTTTACTTATATAAGGCTTTTATGTTTCGCAGTGTATTATGTAGTTAATTATTATTAGTTGTGCATTATCCAGTTTGTAGATTATTTGTATTTGTATTTCTTTTTATTACAAACGGGCTGCTCTCCCCAGGGAGAGCGCGTCGCTACACTACAGCGCCACCTATTTTTTTGTTATTTTTTCCTGCGTGCAGTTTTATTTGTTTTTACTATCGAAGTGGATTTTTCTACAGAATTTTGCCAGGAACAACCCTTTTGTTGCCGTGGGTTCTGCATACTGCACACGGGACTTTGGTTTATCGTCTCATCCGAATGACTAGCGTCCAGACCACTACTCAAGGTCTAGTGGAGGGGGAGAAGATATCAGCGGCTGAGCCGTGATTCGAACCAGTGCGCTCAGATTCTCTTGCTTCCTAGGCGGACGCGTTACCTCTAGGCCATCACTCCACATTTGCAATTTGTCATTTACTTTTGTGATTTGTATAATTTTGATTTTGAATGTTGGTTTACTGTGCACCCCCTTCATGAGAGGCCATGGCCTTTATTGAATAAACTATCTGTATCCGTATCTCTGTCTGTCTCTCTGTCTGTCTCTTTCTGGTCCCTTCTGATCGTCCGTCTGTCTGTCTGTCTGTCTGTCTGTCTGAATCATCTCTCTGTCTCTGTCTCTGTTGTCTTGTCTCTGTCTCTGTGTCTGTCTCTGTCTCTCTTTCTGTTTCTGTCTCTGTCTCTCTTTCTGTTTCTGTCTCTGTCTCTATGTCTGTCTCTGTCTCTCTTTCTGTTTCTGTCTCTGTCTCTATGTCTGTCTCTCTGTTTCTGTCTCTGTCTCTATGTCTGTCTCTCTTTCTGTTTCTGTCTCTGTCTCTATGTCTGTCTCTGCCTCTCTTTCTGTTTCTGTCTCTGTCTCTATGTCTGTCTCTGTCTCTCTTTCTGTTTCTGTTTCTGTCTCTATGTCTGTCTCTGTCTCTCTTTCTGTTTCTGTCTCTGTCTCTATGTCTGTCTCTGTCTCTCTTTCTGTTTCTGTCTCTGTCTCCATGTCCGTCTCTGTCTCTCTTTCTGTTTCTGTCTCTGTCTCTATGTCTGTCTCTGTCTCTCTTTCTGTTTCTGTCTCTGTCTCTATGTCTGTCTCTGTCTCTCTTTCTGTTTCTGTCTCTATGTCTGTCTCTGTCTCTCTTTCTGTTTCTGTCTCTGTCTCTATGTCTGTCTCTGTCTCTCTGTTTCTGTCTATCTCTATGTCTGTCTCTGTCTCTCTTTCTGTTTCTGTCTCTGTCTCTATGTCTGTCTCTGTCTCTCTTTCTGTTTCTGTCTATCTCTATGTCTGTCTCTGTCTCCTCTTTCTGTTTCTGTCTCTGTCTCTATGTCTGTCTATGTCTGGTTCCCCCCCTCATCGTCCGTCCGTCGTCTGTCTGTCTGTCTGAATCATCTCCCTGTCTCTGTCTGTCTCTGTCTCTGTCTGTCTCTTTCTCTTTCTGTATTTCCCCTACATCCCAAATCGTCCCCTTAATATTTCACGCCCACCACCACCCCCACCCCCCCGCCCCCTCCTCCACCACACACACACACCATGTGTCCATGTGTCCATATCACTGTTACCTCTCTCCTTATTTGCCTCCCTTTCCTGTATCTTTTCATTGTGCTTTGAATGAAATCTGTTATTACGAGAGTAGGATTCCAACCCACACCGCCCTCACGGGACTCTCTATAAATTATTGGCAGCTGAGCGTCTTAACCATTCTGCGGCCACCTTTCTCGCGGAGGTTGTGAGGTGTGTGTTGGTGTGACCCGGCCGCGATCACAGTATCAGCCCCCCCCCCCCCCCCCCCCCCCCCCCCCAGACCCCCCCCCTCCTCCCCCCCAACCTATGCAGTCCCGCGTCACCAGCTATGTGGCCAACCGGCTGCACGCTGCAGGCTTAAGGAGCTTGACACAGTTATCGCCCGTCTCCAGCCCCACACCCTTCAGCCCACACTCTCACGCCTCCGCGTGCACACAACTGACGTACTCCCGGACTTACTCAGGGCAAGGGCGCGTGCACACCCCTCTCCTTCACCCCACTGACCCACCCCCGCATTCACATAACTATGTAGTAGCACGCACGCACGTATGAACGCACGCATGCACACATACTACACACAACACACACACACACACACACACACACACACACACACACACACACTCACACAATGTATATGCGGTAAACAAATAACTGTAAGCCATCTACTCATTCATTGTCAGAGCATAGGACAGTTACTTCCAAAAGATGTAGCTGATGACTTTTCTTCCAATATTTCATTAGCCACTGAAAAGATTTTGAATGATTATTCATTGCTTAGAATGTTTTCAGAAATTTTAAACTCCAGTCCAGTTGGTATCCTCTTTTGATGTATTATATTTAATACTGTTATTTATATTTACATCGTTGTAGGTTAATGCTTGTTGATATACATAATTATACATATTCTCCTTCCCATGACAACTCATTCAATACACACCACACAACCTCTTTAGACTTTTTCTTATAATATACTTTTCCTCTGATACATAACATGAACTACTTTTTTTTCTTTTTTTTTCTTTTTTACACTAATATTCACATGCATTCCCTTTCTTTTATACACTACTTTACTCCTTTCCGTCTAAAAGCATTCATAGTGAATAGACGTTAAACTGAAGAAAACACTCACACGAACGGCGCCGCAGAGGCGGAGACAGTGTGGGGGTAACTAACTGCACGCCCTCACAGCAGAATCTGGTCCCACAGTTGTAGTATTTCAGCGTTAACTCCCCCCCCCCCCCCCCGCCCCCCCCCCCCGCCCCCCTCCCCCCCCCCACACAAACCCCCTCCATGTGCATTCCATGTGTCCACCCAGCAGACGGCAGAGACTTTAGGCACCACCAGGACTGGGGGGAAGGTCACGGAGAGGGTGGGTGGGGGGAGGAGGAGGAGGACCTTTCATTGTCTCCCCTGCAGGATGGTGGGCGTGGGTGTGGGTGGGGGGGAGGTGAAGGAGGAGTGGAGGGACGGGGGGGGGGGATATCTGTAGGGTGTGGCTGTTCAACATGTAGTGTACTGTAGTGTGCTGTACTGTACCGCAGGCTCAATGCTCGGCTTATATCATAGATTGACATAAGCTTACAGTTGGGCCAACAGCAAAGTGAGAGCTGTTTGATCAATGGTTTGTCCATTGATGATGGATGGAGTCTCTCGTCGGACCGACGGATGAGTAGGCAGGCAGGCTTATCTGTCGGTGTGTGTCCTCATATGGGAGAAGAAAGAGGCCGATTCTGGATGCCCAGCACTTCCCACGGGTGTTGCAAGGCCGGAAAACGTCTCCAGAAGTTGAGCCCTGCTCCCTTCGCTCACGCTTTTCCTTAATGGCCAGCGTTCTCTTGTTTTCAAACGTCTTTATGCCACTAGAACACAGCATCCTCCAGCGACAGCGGTCAAGGGCGTCAGTTTCCCAGGAAGCGATGTCTGTGTCACAGGCTTTGAGGTTTGTCTTCAAGGTGTCCTTGAAGCGCTTGCAGGGCCTTCCAAGTTCACGGTGGCCTTCCTTCACAGCAATGAGAATTCATTTACAGCTTACTGTTTTGTAAAGGACTATGACTCTCAAACTAGAGGGCTAGTTGGCCTTTAAGGACCATCCCAACGCTGACTGTCCTCAAGTGATCTTGGCCGATAGAGTGGGGATGTGACTTGGGCAAGACACCACTGAAATCAAATTCTAGCCCAGATACGTCGGAACAGCTGTTACCTCTTATGCAGTTCTGACTATCATACATAGATACATGCAGCAGATTCTCTGTCGTGTGTGTTGTACTGACCTGTGTTTTGCTGTGGTGTACTGAATTCTACTGTGTTATGTTATGTTGTTATTGTTTCATTGTGTTGTGTTGCGTGTGTTGTTGTCTTCCGTGTAATATGTTACACTGACTTGTATCCAGCATCTAATTGTATTGTATTGTATAATCATGTAGTATAATGTATTGTATTGTAATGTACTGTATTTATTGTATTGTAATATTATGTAGTTTAACGCATTGTATTGTATTGTATTGGATTCAGTTGGACTGGATTGGGAAATCGCACATCATATCATTGCATGACATGGTATGGTATGGTATGGTGTGGTGTGGTGTGGTATGGTACGGTGTGGTATGGTATGGTATGGTGTGGTGTGGTGTGGTGTGACAGAAACAGACAGACAAACAGACAGACAGAGAAGGAGACTGCAGACAGACGCAGCGAAGGCGGTGGCATGACTCATTAAAAAGCAGTTTATCATCACAACCCTGACAGCCAAATGGCTAGGGTGGTAATATAATAACAGGTAGGACCTTCCTGTGAATGCATGGTCTGTCTTTGTCTGCCTTGCTCCTTCCTATCTGCACCCCCCCGCCCCCCACCCTCCTTCTCTGCACCCCAGACACAGACACAGACACACGAAGACAGGATTGCCAAAAAGAAAAAAAAAAAGTATAATGTTCACTTGCACCAGAGCGAGACAGCCAGATTACTTGTGGCGTGCTGCTCTCTTCAGGGCTGTGCGTACAATCACTGTTGCTCTCTTCAGGGCTGTGTGTACAATCACTGTTGCTCTCTTCAGGGCTGTGTGTACAATCACTGCTGCTCTCTTCAGGGCTGTGTGTACAGTCACTGCTGCTCTCTTCAGGGCTGTGTGTACAATCACTGCTGCTCTCTTCGGGGCTGTGTGTACAATCACTGCTGCTCTCTTCGGGGCTGTGTGTACAGTCACTGTTGCTCTCTTCAGGGCTGTGTGTACAATCACTGCTGCTCTCTTCAGGGCTGTGTGTACAATCACTGTTGCTCTCTTCAGGGCTGTGTGTACAATCACTGCTGCTCTCTTCAGGGCTGTGTGTACAGTCACTGTTGCACTCTTCAGGGCTGTGTGTACAATCACTGTTGCTCTCTTCAGGGCTGTGTGTACAGTCACTGTTGCTCTCTTCAGGGCTGTGTGTACAATCACTGTTGCTCTCTTCAGGTCTGTGTGTACAGTCACTGTTGCACTCTTCAGGGCTGTGTGTACAATCACTGCTGCTCTCTTCAGGGCTGTGTGTACAATCACTGTTGCTCTCTTCAGGGCTGTGTTTACAATCACCGCTGCTCTCTTCAGGGCTGTGTGTACAATCACTGC
>NC_134906.1:7871876-7881876 GCF_041734735.1 Babylonia areolata | reverse complement strand
GGTGGGGGGTGGGGGGAGGGGTGTGAAAGGGAAAGAGACAGAGGAGAAGGGGAGAGGGAGAGAGGGTGGGGGAAGGGGAATGGATCCAACCTGTGTTTCGAGGAAAAGCAGATAAAGTTGAGTGTGCTGTGCTCTCTCCGAGTCAACATCCTGCTGGGACTGTGCTCCCCTTTGATTACACACAATGCTCCTCTATGATAATGCTCCACATTGATAACACACAATGCTCCTCTATGATAATGCTCCACATTGATAACACACAATGCTCCTCTATGATAATGCTCCACATTGATAACACACAATGCTCCTCTATGACAATGCTCCACATTGATAACACACATCGCTCCTCTATGACAATGCTCCACATTGATAACACACAATGCTCCTCTATGATAATGCTCCACATTGATAACACACAATGCTCCTCTATGCTGAAAGTCCACATAGATAACACACAATGATCGACATGGATAATGCTCCACATTGATAACAATAAATGCTCCTCTATGACAATGCTGTATATAGCTAACACACAATGCCCCTCTATGATAATGCTCCACATAGATAACACACAATGCTCCGCTGTCATAATGCTCCACATTGATAATACATAATGCTCCGCTATCATAATGCTCCACATAGGTAACACACATTATCCCTCTATCATAATACTCCACACAGATAACACACAATGCTCCTCTATCATAATGCTCTTTATAGATAACACACAATACTCCTCTATGATAATGCTCCACATAGATAACACGCAATGTTCATTTATGATAATGCTCAACATAAGCAACAGACAATGCTCAACGTGGATAATGCTCCACATGGAGAACAGACAATGCTCAACATGGGTAATGCCCTACATACACGACAGACAATGCTCAACGTGGATAATGCTCCACATGGGGAACAGACAATGCTCAACATGGGTAATGCCCCACTTAAACAACAGACAATGCTCAACGTGGATAATGCTCCACATGGAGAACAGACAATGCTCAACATGGATAATGCTCCACATGGAGAACAGACAATGCTCAACGTGGATAATGCTCCACATGGAGAACAGACAATGCTCAACGTGGATAATGCTCCACATGGAGAACAGACAATGCTCAACATGGGTAATGCCCTACATACACGACAGACAATGCTCAACGTGGATAATGCTCCACATGGAGAACAGACAATGCTCAACGTGGATAATGCTCCACATGGAGAACAGACAATGCTCAACATGGGTAATGCCCCACATACACAACAGACAATGCTCAACGTGGATAATGCTCCACATGGAGAACAGACAATGCTCAACATGGGTAATGCCCTAAATACACGACAGACAATGCTCAACGTGGATAATGCTCCACATGGAGAACAGACAATGCTCAACATGGGTAATGCCCCACTTAAACAACAGACAATGCTCAACGTGGATAATGCTCCACATGGAGAACAGACAATGCTCAACATGGATAATGCTCCACATGGAGAACAGACAATGCTCAACATGGGTAATGCCCCACATACACGACAACAGACAATGCTCCACAACGATTATGCGCCACGTATACAACATACTTCTTCTTCTTCGATCGTGGGTTGCAGCTCCCACGTTCACTCGTATGTAAACGAGTGGGCTTTTACGTGTATGACCGTTTATACCCAGCCATGTAGGCAGCCATACTCCGTTTTCGGGGGATAAACAACAGGCAATGCTCCAATGCCATTACGCTCCACATAGGCAAGAGACTATGTTCCACAATGATAATGCTTCACATGAACAATAGACAATGCTCCACAATGATAATGCTCCACATAAACAACAGACAATGCTCCACAACGATTATGTTCCACATAAACAACTGACAATGCTCCACAATGATAATGCTTCACATAAACAATAGACAATGCTCAGCAATGATAATGCTCCACATAAACAATAGACAATGCTCAACAACAGTAATGCTCCTCGTTGATACCAGACAATGCTTCACAATGAGAATGCTCCACATAAACAATAGATAATGCTCCACAATGATAATGCTTCACATAAACAATAGACAATGCTCAACAACAGTAATGCTCCTCATTGATAACAGACAATACTTCACAATGAGAATGCTTCACATAAACAATAGACAATGCTCCACAATGATAATGCTTCACATAAACAAAAAACAATGCTCAACAATGATAATGCTTCACATAAACAATAGACAAGGCTCAGCAATGATAATGCTCCACATAGATAACAAGCAATGCTCCACAATGACAATGCGCCACATAAACAATAGACAATATTCAATATGGATAATGATCCACATTTATCTACAGACAACAACAACGGATAATGCTCCACAAAAACAACAAACAATCTTCAACATTGATAATGCTCCACATAAACAACAGACAATGCTCAACATGGATAATGCTCCACTTAAACAATAGACAATACTCAACACGGATAATACTCCACATAAACAATAGATAATTCTCAACATGGATAATGCTCCACATAAACAATAGATAATTCTCAACATGGATAATGCTCCACATAAACAACAGACAATGCTCAACAAAGATAATGCTCCACATAAACAATAGACAATGCTCTACATAGATAATACTCCACATAAACAACAGACAATGCTCAACAAAGATAATGCTCCACATAAACAATAGACAATGCTCTACATAGATAATACTCCACATAAACAACTGACAATGCTCAACATGAATAATGCTCCACTTAAACAATAGACAATACTCAACATGGACAATACTCCACATAAACAATAGATAATTCTCAACATGGATAATGCTCCACATAAACAATAGATAATACTCAACATGGATAATACTCCACATAAATAATAGATAAAGCTCAACATGGATAATACTCCACATAAACAATAGATAATTCTCAACATGGATAATGCTCCACTTAAACAACAGACAATGCTCAACATGAATAATGCTCCACTTAAACAATAGACAATACTCAACACGGATAATACTCCACATAAACAATAGATAATTCTCAACATGGATAATGCTCCACATAAACAACAGACAATGCTCAACAAAGATAATGCTCCACATAAACAATAGACAATGCTCTACATAGATAATACTCCACATAAACAACAGACAATGCTCAACATGGATAATGCTCCACATAAACAACAGACAATGCTCAACAAAGATAATACTCCACATAAACAACAGACAATGCTCTACATAGATAATACTCCACATAAACAACAGACAATGCTCAACATGGATAATGCTCCACTTAAACAATAGATAATACTCAACATGGATAATACTCCACATAAACAATAGATAATTCTCAACATGGATAATGCTCCACATGGACAAAAAGACAATGCTCAACGTGGTTAATACTCCCGGTAGACAATAGTAATGCTCCCAATGGACTTTAGACAAATGATCTACATTCATTTTGCTCCACATAGACGATGATGACAATGCTCTACATGAACAATACATAATGCTCCACGTGGATAATGCTCCACATGTACATAGACTAAGCTGCACGTTGACAGACAGACAGACAGACAGACAGACTGACAGACAGAGACAGAGACAGCGAGACGGAGTCAGACACAGAGATAAAGACACAGAGAGACACAGACAGGCAGACGGAGACATCAACACAGAGAGAACACGACAATGACGAATTGTTCACTGTCCAGGACAAACGGCAAGCAAGGGTGTGTTTACTGACACAGTGCTTGTTCTTCCGAAGTTGTGCACACAGACACACACACACACACACACACACACACACACACACACACCTCCCCCGCCCCCTCCCTCCCTCCCCCTTTCCTCCCCCCACACTACTGTTGGACTGTGGTTTATAATGATTGCGACATGTGTAGGAGATACAGACCAAGACATGTCACCCTAGAGGTTTATAATGGTGGTGAACATGTGTAGGAGATACAGACCAAGACATGTCACCCTAGAGGTTTATAATGGTGATGACATGTGTTGGAGATACAGACCAAGACATGTCACCCTAGAGGTTTATAATGGTGGTGAACATGTGTAGGAGATACAGACCAAGACATGTCACCCTAGAGGTTTATAATGGTGGTGAACATGTGTAGGAGATACAGACCAAGACATGTCACCCTAGAGGTTTATAATGGTGGTGAACATGTGTAGGAGATACAGACCAAGACATGTCACCCTAGAGGTTTATAATGGTGGTGACATGTCAGGAGATACAGACCAAGACATGTCACCCTAGAGGTTTATAATGGTGGTGACATGTCAGGAGAGTGTGTGTGTGCATGCATGTGTGTGTATGTGTGTGTGTGTGTGTGTGTGTGTGTGTGTGCGTGTGTGTGTGTGTGTGTGTGTGTGTGTGTGTGTGCGTGCGCGCATGTCATTTTTAGTAATATATACCATTTTTGTTGGATGTTTTCATTTGTAAATATTGTTGTGCAATACCCTATTGTCTTAACATGAATATGTGTGTGTGCGGCTGAGGGGTTAGTCTATCGTCAGCTATTGAGGAATTCTTATTTGACTAGTTTTAATCTCTTCTTATGTTGTCCATGATGATTTTATGCTAGTGTTTACAACGAGCCTGTGATTGCACAACTTAATTTCCATGTGGATTAATAAAGTGTTTTGGATTTGATTGATTGATTGATTGGAGTGATGGCCTAGAGGTAACGCGTCCGCCTTGGAAGCAAGAGAATCTGAGCGAGCTGGTTCGAATCAGGGCTCAGCCGTCGATATTTTCTCCCCCTCCACTAGACCTTGAGTGCTGGTCTGGACGCTAGTCATTCGAATGAGACGATAAACCGAGGCCCCGTGTGCAGCATTCACTTAGCGCACGTAAAAGAACCCACGGCAACAAAAGGGTTGTTCCTGGCAAAATTCTGTAGAAAAAATCCACTTCGATAGGAAAAACAAATAAAACTGCACGCAGGAAAAAAATACAAAAAAAATGGGTGGCGCTGTAGTATAGCGACGCGCTCTCCCTGGGGAGAGCAGCCCGAACTTCACACAGAGAAATCTGTTGTGATAAAAAGAAATACAAATACAAATACAAACCAAGACATGCCACCTGTTCCATACAAACACTTTGTGCTTTGTGACTGACTGTTTCTTGGTCACCTTGTGTACCTGTCAGTATGTCTGAGAGAATAACTTCCAGAAACACAATTTTCCAACCGGCTCATCCGAGTTTCAGTTTCACTTTCTCAAGGAGGCGTCACTTCGTTCGGACAAATCCATACACGCTACACCACATCTGTTGAGCAGATGCCTGACCAGCAGCATAACCCAACGCGCTTAGTCAGGCCTTGAGTGCATGCTTACATATTTGTGTACCTATGAAAGTGGATTTCATTTTACGTAATTTCGCCAGAGGACAACACTCTCGTTGCCATGGGTTCTTTTTCAGTGCGCCAAGTGCGTGCTGCACACGGGACCTCGGTTTATCGTCTCATCCGAAAGACTAGACGCTCAGTTTGACTTTCCAGTCAAACTTAGGAGAAAGGGCGAGAGCGGGATTCGAACCCACACCCTCACGGACTCTCTGTATTGGCAGCTGAGCGTCTTAACCATTCTGCCACCTTCCTCATCCGAATGATTATTTGATTGATGTGGATACTTATGTGACCAAGTGCTATGCTTGCTCCAATATTTGCCTCACGCACGAGCTGTATTAGCTTGCCTCACGCACAAGCTGTATTAGCAGACGACAGTTTTCCCTCCTAACCCGCGCACAGAATGTGTGACGTCACTGCGTGGGATCTTGTCTATCCTTTCATTCAATTAATCATATTTAGTTAAGTCTTTTGTGCCGTACCCTATTAGAACCACTCGGGACACGGCCACACTTATATAGCGCCTATCCTCGGTCAGAGACCAAGCTCTAAGCGCTTTACAAACACAGAGTCATTTGCACCACAGGCTGGCTACCTACCTGGGTAGGGCCGACTGACGGCTGCCACTGGGCGCTCATCATTCGTTTCCTGCGTCATTCAATCATATTTCTGGCGCACACACATACACACTTAGACAGACATGTAACATTTTACGTGTATGACCGTTTTTTTTTGTTAATTTGCCCCGCCATGTAGGCAGCCATACTCCGTTTTCGGGGGCGTGCATGCTGGGTATATTCTTGTTTCCATAACCCACCGAACGCTGACATGGATTACAGGATCTTTAACGTGCGTATTTGATCTTCTGCGTGCGCATACACACGAAGGGGGTTCAGGCACTAGCAGGTCTGCACATATGACCTGAGAGATCGGAAAAATCTCCACCCTTTACCCCACCAGGCGCCGTCACCGAGATTCGAACCCGGGACCCTCAGATTGAAAGTCTAACGCTTTAACCATTCGGCTATTGCACCCGTTAAATGACCGGACGCTCTCTTTCATTTTCCAATCAGGCTTGGGAGAAGTGAAGGGCGAGAGAGGGTTTAAACCCAGGCCCCCACGGCCACTGTGTTTGACAAATAAGTGTCTCCGTCACTGAGGGTGAGTGTCAGTGATTGGAGAAAGAAAAAAAAAACACAAACATAATATTGGAAGAAGCGGGTCGGGGGAAGCGGGATTAGAAAAAAAGAAAAGAAAAAAAAGAGATTCCATTTTAGATTTTGTACTCTATCTTTTCCACATTCTGTTCTCTCTCTCTCTCTCTCTCTCTCTCTCTCTCTCTCTCTCTCTCTCTCTCTCTCTCTCTCTCTCTCTCTCTCTCTCTCTGTCTGTCTCTGTCTCTCATCCTTTCTTAGTTCCCTCCTCCTTCCCCCCCTCCTCTCCCCCCGCCCCTCCCCCCCCCTTTTCATTCGAATATACAGAAATGTCGATTTCTAATTAATAATAACAACAATTATCATTATGATAGAAATGATAATAATCCAAATGATGATAATAATATAATTATGTCCAGTCTAACATCATCATCTTAGATGAACAGACTATAAATAAATAAACGAACGATCTCTGAGGGTTCACGATCGAATCCCACACTGGCCATTATAATATGTTATCTGTCTCCACTAGATGTTGAGTGGTGGTCTGGACGTTTGTCGATGACACGATAAACCGTGTGCAGCAAGCATATAGTACACGTAAAAGAACCCACGGCAACAAAAGGGTTGCCCCTGGCAAAATTCCGTTGAAAAATCCACTTTCATAGGAAAACAAAATAGCTTGCAGGCAGGAAAAAAAAGAAGAAGAAGAAGGGAGTAGCGCTGTATTGTGGCGTCGAGCTCTCCCTGGGAACAGCAACTGATCGGATTTCACAGAGAAATCTGTTGTGACAAAAAGATAATACAATACTGCAGCACACACACACACACACACACACACACACACACACACACACACACACACACACACACACACACACACACACACACACACACACACACACACACACACACACACACACACACACACACACACACACACACACACACACACACACACACACATATACGTGATCCATCAATTCTGACGATGCCAAACACTTGCCATGCATGTTAGAATGGAAGCCTTTTTTTATGACGTCCATCAAACGAAGCCATTTATTTACTTTTCAATATTCCTCTGTCGCTGGCTGATGGCTTCTCGGGTCACTTTATGGCCCCTTTCGGACATGTCGGGCACATCTAACACCCGCTGTGAGGGGTGTGCGTGTGTGTGTGTGTGTGGGGTGGGGGGGGGGGTATGGGGGGGTAGGTGGGTGGGTAGGTGAGTATTTAGAGAGAGAGAGGGGGGGGGGGGGGGGTCTGTTTAGCATCTTCACGCTCTGCTGATTCTGGGTGGTCAGCGGACTGTGACGATAAACGGTGAGGGCTGACCTACAGGCTGTGGCTGGTTACACTGTGAACAGTCAACAGATTTTTATTCCAAAAATTCCTCAAGGGGGCACATGGAAACAACCTCTCTCCCCCCCCCCTCCCCCCCCTCGCCCACTACACACAACCCACCCCTGTACAGAACATTCCATGGTTCTCGAGGCAGCTAACAACAGGGGAGGGAACTGATTTGCTGTGGGTTTTTTTTTTGTTTTTTTTTAACTCTCTCCATACGAACGGCGAAAGAGACGACGTTAACAGCGTTTCACCCCAATTACCATCATCAAAATATTGCAAGAGGAAGGCTCTTATACTGACGAGGTGAATGTTGACAAAGAATACCACAATTCTGACGACGGAAGCGAAAGGTTGGGTCATTGAGACACCCACTGGACATCTGAGGGGTCTGTGTAGAGGAGAAGAGAGGACTGGCCGTACTGAGTGAGTTAAACGTGTTTTTAATTTCCAATTTTATGACATAGACGATTGACACAAATAAGTGTAAAAGAAATGGAGAAAATGACGAAACGGATGAAAACACAATGAAAGCAAAATATAATGACATATGTAAAGTATTCCAGGCAATACAAATGTGAGTAAGTGTATATACCATGCTTATATATCATCAAATATGAGAAAAGATATCTATGTCACTCAGAATGTTTCATTTGTATACATCTTAGCGTGTGCACTAATACTAGAAATAGGGAGAAAAAAAGAAAGAAAATAACACACACACACACACACACACACACACACACACGACAGTCAAGTGAAAACAAAAATGCTAACGACAGGTGGTTATTTCACCCGTACAGACAACCGGTCAAAATATTTAACACATTTCCTGATCGGGTTTATAAACATTTTTACCTTAACTGTGGCAGTTATGGGTAGATTCTTGAATTATTGTCATGTAGGGTAACCATTTTATTTTAAAGTCATTCAATGCCCATGCCATTCTTGCGTTATGTTCTTCAATTTTGTATCGCGAAAATAGGTAGCTTTTAAAAGAAGGCATGTTCGGTGTGCTCTTTTCCATTTTGCACCTGAAATGAAATGAAATGAAATCATGGTGCTTAGAGCCTCGCCGACCACTAAGGCCATCTCAAGGCTATCGCCGCGTTAATAACTACTACAAGGATAAAAAAAAACAACAACACCCAAACAATTAAAACGATCCACCACTTCAAACTTTCCACTCCAAAGTTTAAGAAAAAAAACTTCCATAGTTTAAAACCTTCAAATCTGGTTAAAAATGTTCACTTCTTTTAAGAAGTCCATCAGCGACCACGGAGGGACATCACGAAACAAGGTCTTCAAAGAAACCGCCGTGTAATGTCTGTGTCTAACGTCATGCAGATCCCAAAAGTCAAGGAGCACGTCCATTTTGCACCTGTAAATATACATTTTACCAATGACTATTAAAAAGTCAAACACCGAACTCTGTGCGCAATATTTTCGGCTATACCAAATAATACTGTATTTTCTGTCATTCTTATGTTTGTACACACTGTACTTTTTTTTTTTCTTTTAACAGCTTTTCGAAGTTTTGTTTTGCCAAAATGGTTTTGTGCTATTACATCTCCAGAAAATGTGTTCACTATCACCCTTTGCTTCCACACAGAAATCACAATGATTGTCATTTACAGGTCCCATTTCTTACAGGATAATACACTTTCGTTCCAATAATTCTGTGTATGATAACGTACTATGCTGTGGGGTATTGGGTTGGTGGTGTGTGTGTGTGTGTGTGTGTGTGTGTGTGTGTGTGTGTTTGGTGGGGTTTTTTTGTGTTTTTTTTGTGTTTGTTTGTTTTGTTGTTGTTTTTTGGGGGGGAGGGGGGGGTATTTTTTTCCTCTTCTTTTATTTTCATCTTTCTCTCAATCTTTGCCCAGGGGGCCGGATGTGAGAAACATATTGTGCTTATTCCTCTTTGAATAAATTTGTTTCGTTTGGTTACCCTCTCCCCTCTCTCTCTGTGTCTCTCTCTGTCTCTCTCTCTGTGTCTCTCTCTGTCTCTCTCTCTCTGTCTCTCTCTCTGTCTCTCTCTCCCCGTGTGGCGATGTGAAGCGTGGTAGTGAATCCTGGTTCAGACACTCAGGGTTGTCAGTGACTTTAACTTGT
>NC_134906.1:7861876-7869376 GCF_041734735.1 Babylonia areolata | reverse complement strand
TAAATAAATAATAATTATGATATAAAAAAAGGTAGTAGTGATGAAAACAATAAAATAATAATAATAATAATAATAATAAATAAATAATTAAATAAATAAGACAACAATGATGATAAATAAGCAAATAAATGTAAAACATGAAGACACACATTCACACATACACCCACACATGCATAACAGATATGCACCAAACACGCAGTTTCACAGATATGAAAGCACAGTCAAATACATATAAACGTACATGAGCTCCAACACACACACACACACACACACACATTACCCTGCACCTCCTCTACCCCCCTCCTCCACACACTCACACAGAGGACAACTGAATACTGATGGCACGACAGTCGTCAGTTCGACATGCATACAGATACTGACTTGTTTCGTATTTCTCTTTTTCAATATGTTCTGATAACAGTGCTCCATATAAGATGTTAACAGCGAAATAAATAGCATAAAAAACCCAGTTTTATTTATCACCATTGTTGTCTTTTTTATTTATTCATTTTATCTATTTATTTATCTATTTATTTATTTTATTTTCATTGTTATTATTATTTAAAAAAATATATATATTATTATTATTTAGTTAGTTATCTATTTATTTACCTTTTTTGTCCTCAAGGCCTGACAAAGCGTGATGGGTTAAGCTGCTGGTCAGGCATCTGCTTGGCAGATGTGGTGTAGCGTATATGGAGTTGCCCGAACGCAGTGACGCCTCCTTGAGCTACTGAAACTGAAACTTCTCTCTTTCTCTGCCTGCATCTCTCTGTCTTTCTCTCTGTCTGTTTGTCTAGTTCTCTCTGTCTCTGTCTCTGTCTCTGTCTCTCTCTCTCTCTCTCTCTCTCTCTGTCTGTCTGTCTCTGTCTGTCTCACTGTGTTTAAAAAAAAGTGATATCCTGAAGATCTGATGGAAAAAAAAGAATTCAAATACTCCTCAGTACATTTAGCTGACATGATAATACTGCATGCCACGACACTTTCTCTCTCTCTCTCTCTCTCTCTCTCTCTCTCTCTCACTTTCTCTCCCTCTCTGTCCCCTCTCACCCTTTTCTACGGTGTATGTTTGTTATGAATGTCATGTTTGACAGATTTTTTTCATTGTCTTGTAGTAAAAAAAAATCTTCTCACTTCATGTTATCTTTCTTCATACCTTCTTTTTAACTTTTTTTTTTTTTTTACCTTTCGGGGGCTGGATGAAAACAGGAAATTGTTTGCTTATTCTATTACCCTCAGGAATGAAATTCAAAATATAAAATACTCTCACGCACGCACGCACGCACATGTAAAACACCGCTGTTCTCTGCACACGAAGTGAGGACATTAGCACAGCGAGTCAGCGGTCCAAGGGGTATAACTCTGTCTCCTGCCACTTTCAACAAGAACCAAAACAGCGCCAGGGTTATTGCTCTTGGATTTATCCACATCATCAAAGCAGCTGAAATACAAATGAGTCAGGGCACAACAAGCAAAGGTTATAACCGTGTTCCAGACTCTCTCTGTGTGTGTGTGTGTGTGTGTGTGTGTGTGTGTGTGTGTGTGTGTGTGTGTGTGTTCGTTCTTTTGTTTAGCGTCTTTTCACTATCAGTGATATTAGACGTTAAAAAAAAAATAAAAAAAAAATAAATAAATAAAGGGGTGGGGTGGGGTGGGGTGGGGGCATGGGGTATAACTAACATGCTATTACATTTAACAGTAACAATTCAATAATAATAATTTAAATAATCAGAAACCATTAACACAATTCTGAAGTGCATTAAAGGAATGTAGAAATAGGGCTATGAACTAATGCCTGTGAAAGTTCGACCATAAGAACCTCGTCGGAAATAACTTTACAAAAATCATCTGCAGAATTATTATTCTCTTTGAAATACTTGGGCAAGAAGGTACGTAACTGCTGGCAGTGAAACAAACAATGATGCAAGCTGAACTGCTTACCACAGATGCATGTAACATTTTTACTATACTTTATCTTCAGCGCATCAAGTTTTATACGGAAGAAAGTAGAGGTTATTAATCTTGTATAGCAAGCTGATGGATTCGGTATCTTTTCTTTAATAATATTCTCGGGGAATAATGTTCCTTTATGGTTTAAAAACTTTAACTTCCATCGGTTATGAAATCGACCCCATGCTGATTTTTCTAACAAAGTGTATGCCTCTTTTACGGAGAGACGGACATGTATTTTTGTCGATTTTTCTGAATCTTGCGCTCCTCTTTTAGCTGCCTTATCAACAATTTCATTGCCAAGAATGCCCACATGAGAAGGCACCCAACAAAAACTGACCTCAGTCCCTTTAATTCTTAAACAATGTACCAAATGATTTGCCTCAATAACTAAGTCAGGTCTTGTTTCAAGGCTGAATAGTTCTAGAGCATAAAGTACTGATTTGGAATCAACAAAGAATGCTATTTTCGAGAAAACTATTTGATGGCTCACTAAGTAGTTCAGAGCTTGTATAATAGCAATTAGCTCAGCTGTGAATATGGAAAGGTGTTTTCCAATAAAGTAAGATTTTTCAACTTTAAAGGCAGGAATATAGAAAGCCGCACCAGCGTTTTTGTCATCAAGAACAGATCCATCTGTAAATACATGGAGATGATTCTGATATTTTTCTGTTATATGAATTCTGGCAGTACTTGTCGTGATATTGATGTTTTCTTCCTTTTTTGTTTCAGAATAAGTGATATCAAAATCCGCTTTCAACATTTCCCAAAAAGGAACAGGAGAATGATGTGGTTTTGCAGCTAACTCTTTCATGTTAACTTCAGATTCTTTTAACAGATTTGAAATGTAAGTTGCAACTGTTTCTTGTGATGAGATGGCTTTAGCTCTTTTAGGAAAATCAATGTCTGATCTTACTGTCAGTTCATCAGCAATGAAATTTTTTGTCATTGAAGTGTACCTCACAGCGAATTTTGCTGTTGCTAACTCACGATGTTCATTTAAGGGAAGAATTCCGGCTGTTTTGTATGTTTCCTGATTGGATGCATGAGAGGGCACTCCGAGGGCAATTTTGATAGCCTTACAGTCTACACTTTGAATCTTTTGTAATAGATATTTAGGTGCACTGAAAAATATTTCTTGTGCATAGGTTATCTTAGATCTTACAAGGGCCATGGCAAGATGAATCAATGTTTTTGTATCCATTCCCCAGGGTAAGCGGCTTATAATTTTCATAAAATTGATACTTTTCCTTGCCTTTGTTAAGATGTAATCAAAGTGAATGTTCCATGTCAGCTTTGAAGTAAGATAAACGCCTAAAAACTTCACTACCTGTTTATAATCAATGACGTCACCAAGTAATTTAAAAATGGGTGTGCTAGATGGGTTACCACCTGAATTAAACAACATCATACATGTTTTTTCAGTCGACAAAGCTAGACCATTTTCAAACGTATAGTTACCAATGTTATCGAGATCAGACTGATACAAACGACGTATATAATTCTGTGCTCTTTGTGGGGTTGACTTTTTTAGATTGACACCCATCCACATGCATATATCATCAGCATACTGTACTAAAACTACACGATTTGACAATGCCTTTGGTAGATCCTGAATAAGAATATTAAAGAGAATAGGGGCTATAACTGAGCCCTGTGGAATTCCCATGTCAAGTTTATGTGGCAAAGAATAATGTGTTCCCACCCTTGCTTGAATAATTCTATTAGATAAAAAACTTTTAATATACTCATAGAGATTACCAGATATTCCAACTGATTTCAGTTTGAATAAAAGACGTTTGTGCCAAACCTGATCATAGGCTTCTTTTACGTCAAAAAACGTTGCGAGGACACTTTTTCTGCGGGCAAACTGATGTTTTATTTGAGTTGTAATCTTTACTAGGTGTTCGACCGTTGATCTTCCTTTTCTAAATCCAGCCTGGTTCACTGGAATGATATTGTATTTTTCGCAGTAAGTTATAATTCTAAACAGGACTATGTTTTCCATCAATTTACAGACATGCGAGGTCAAAGCAATAGGCCTGTAACTATTTTTTATTACGTTTAGGTTTTCCTGCTTTTAAAACCGGTACAACTATTGATGTTTTCCATATCTGTGGTACAGTTCCAGATGTCCAACATTTCTGATATATTTTGTGTAGGAAAACGATACAATTTTTTTGGATGTGTTTTAGCATCACACTCGATAGTGCATCGATTCCAACTGAACTTTTTTTATTGCCAAGGGAAGCTATAGCGGTTTGTAACTCCTCATATGTAATAGGAGAATTAAACCACAAGTCATTTTGCGGAATGGGATCACTGTATAAAGCACTATTTTCTTCCCTCTCTCTGTGTGTTTTACACTCAGGTGATAAGCCTTCGTATTTGCTATTTTTCGCAAACATTTCAACAAAGATTTCTGCCTTTTCCTGATCTGATAGAAACTTGTTTTGTGAGTCATTTGATATTGGGCAACTTGGTAACTTTATTCCATTTTTCATTTCTTTCATTTTTGTCCAAACTTTATTAAAGTCTTTATGATCTGAAATTTCTTGTGAACAAAATGATGACCAATGATCTTTTTTAGCTTGGGCTACAGTCATATTACTCTGAGTGTTTGCTTTCTTCATTTCTTTGTGGTTTGGGGGCTTACTGTCCGCGAGGTAGTTCTTAAATGTTTCTTTCTTGTAACTAACTGCCTTTTCACATGCATCATTCCACCAGACATTGCCTGAACGGTCACCTGACTTCACAGCCTTTACTTTTGGTATCGACATATCAGCTGCTGATAACACAGCTTCTGTAAAATTTGAATACATTACATCTACACTCTCATTCTCAAGTTTTTCAAAATCGTGAGAGGTAAGAATGTTTTGAAATAAATCCCAATTTGCATTTTTATATTTATATTTTGGAATTATGTCGACGTTATTATCAGGCTGATTATCATCATCAGCGATTGTAATGATGATAGGCACATGGTCGCTTCCCAATGTGTCTTTATGTGTTTCCCAGGTACATGATGGGACTAGCTCCGGGGATATTAGTGTCAGGTCAATTGCTGTTGGTCTGTGTTTTGAGACGTCAGGAATTCTAGTAACACTACCATCATTCATAAGATAAAAGGGGCTGTCAGTGATGTTTTCTATTAACCGATTGCTTGTTACAGTTTTACAGTCCTTTTCCCAGAATGGAGCGTGAGCATTGAAATCACCAGCTATTACCCATTTACCAGGCTGTTGTTCTTGTAATGTTCTAAGCCACTCAGTATTTCGATCGTTTGGACCTTTCGGAAGATAAACGGAAAGACCGTTAAGAATTAGCTTGTTGCTAAATTTTACTGTAGCTGCACAAGAGTGTATGTCAAAGCTTGCAATAGATTTTAAAACAGGAGACTCACATAGACTATACTGTAATTCCCTAAGTATATAAATAGCAGTACTTATCTTCTTGCCCTCGTTCCCAGTTTCATATACTGGTGGAAAATAATAATTTGGAAGTTTGGGAAGCTTACATGCACTGATATTAAGTGACTGCAGAATCAAAACATCACACTTACTTGATGCTAGAAAATGTTTCAAATAGGCCATGTTAGATAGAATAGATCTGCAGTTCCACTGGAGCAGCCTAATTTGCAATTGCGTTTGTTTTTTCATTACTGATTATCTTTCCTATCAGATAGGCAAATAATGTTATCAATACTATGAATAAATCAAACTGTATGATGGTGAAAATAAACAGTAAATGAAAGGAAACGGGAAACAAAAATAATAGTCTAAATATTGTCAACAAAAAATGCACTTGCAAACGGCAGGAAGAAAGGTCACTCAGCAAAACAAGAATATCGCTCAGCACAAAAGTTTATCAGTGCCAGGCAGAAGTTGACGCAAATGTTAATAAAACACTGGCCAGTCCATCAGTGCGTCGTAAGGATTGTACCAGTTGTGATGAAAGGGGGCGGGTTTCTGGTGATGGTGGAACCTGGCTCTGCGTGTTGATTTCTTCGGTGTTTCCCAGAGAAGATCTCGAACATGTCGCCCGATGTTTCCTGCGAGGATGCTGGCTCCTCTGCCGTTGGGGTGGACAGCGTCTCTGAGGGTGTTGTTCTTGAGGTTGTCGTTCTTTATAAATGATATGTTTTTTTCGTCAAACAGTTCCGAAGCCACCATTGCGTTGAACAGTTGTCTCTTGACCTCCAGTTTTGAATCTTTGACGGTGGTTGCTGAACTTACGATGAACTTTGTTGTTGGATTTTTCTTTGCAGTGTCTTTCACTGTTGAGGTAAAGAAATTACTGACTTCTGTTGTATCTTTTGATCTTAAGTTGTTGATGCCACAATGAATGACAACAGCTTCAGGCTTTTTCTCTGTGGTGGTGACAGCTTGAAGTAAAATTCTGGTTTCAGACACTGTGTGGGATTTTTGCATGGAGGCTTTGAAGTGGTATGATCTGCCCAGTCTGTTTTCCTGCACACGGTTGAGCACGGAATCATGGAGAATTATTACCTTGGGTAATTCCCCGTTTTCTTTCTGCACAGAGCATGTATTTCCAGACTTTGTACTTTTTACGTCATCCATCGTCTTTTCGTCACAAGACGTCACCGATTTTCAACTTCTTTTTTCTTCTTTTGAAGGGCAGTTTTGTCTTGGTGGCTTGCTCGTTTTTTTTCTGCTGCCGGGTTCTCTGGTAAGGAAATTCTGGCCACGTCGGCGTAGGTAGGTGTAGGGCTGGGGCTGGGGCTAAGACTGGGGCTTTCAGTTTGTGTTGCCTGTGTTGTCATGGAAACAGGTTCCATTCTGCAACGTTTTGTTGGCTCCTGTTGTCCCCGTACAGTTGCTTCCAGGGAAGAGACACGATCACACAAAACCATTATTAATTTTCTTAGATCCATGATCGTGTCGGACATCTCGGGAATGGAACTGAGATTGCTCATGGGTCTTGTAGTCGTGGAACTCGTGTCGGTGGGATTAGACAACCGCTTTGTACGTTCAGTACTCCCAGACTCGCTTCGCAAAATCTTCACGGACTCACCGGTTTTAAGGAGGAGTCCGGTCGCCTCATTGTTCTGAGCGGTTTTACTGTGTGCAGCTGCAACTGGTTTCCCGCTCGATTTTCTTGTTCTCATGTTTCCAAAACGTCTGCGACAACTTCTTACCGCGAAGAAATTACCCGCTGAGTGTAGTCTCCGCCATTTTGTGTGTCGTCTCCTGTGTGTGTGTGTGTGTGTGTGTGTGTGTGTGTGTGTGTGTGTGTATGTCTGGGTAAGACGATAAAGCATCGTGCTAGTCCTAACCAAGATATTCAATCGACGAGCATCTGAACTTCCAGATGAACTCACTCTGATCTTTGTATGTATAAGTGTATCTGTGGTATCTCTGTATGTATAAGTGTATCTGTGGTATTGATGGTATCTCTGTTTGTAAAAGTGCATCTATGGTATTGATGATCTTTGTATGTATAAGTGTATCTGTGGTATCTCTGTATGTATAAGTGTATCTGTGGTATCTCTGTATGTATAAGTGTATCTGTGGTATTGATGGTATCTCT
>NC_134906.1:7849376-7854376 GCF_041734735.1 Babylonia areolata | reverse complement strand
ACTGCTCAGGTAACACAAACACTACAGAGTAAATAACTCTGGCCGTCCAGACAAAGCACTGAAGACCGCACAGGAAGCCAGAACAAAGGGAGTACAAAGTGAAGCTCCACGTCTTGCAGGAGACCTTCATGGACCACACGGCGTGTACATCTGAGAGAGAGAGAGAGAGGGGGGGGGAGAGAGAGAGAGAGACAGAGACAGAGACAGACACAGAGAGTGAGCGACAGAGAGAGAGACAGAGACAGAGAGAGACAGAGAGTGAGAGACAGAGACAGAGAGAGACAGAGAGACTCAAGATTCAAGATTCAAGATGGTTTATTCAGTCAAGGCCATAGCCTCTTCATATGAGAGAGAGAGAGAGAGAGAGAGAGAGAGAGAGAGAGAGAGAGAGAGAGAGAGAGACAGAGAGAGAGAGCGACAGAGAAAGACAGAGAGACAAAGAAAGAGACAGAGAGTGAGAGACACACAGACAGACAGACAGACAGAGAGATTCAAGATGGTTTATTCAGTCAAGGCCATAGCCTCTTCACTCATATTATGAGAGACACAGAGAGAGATAGAGACAGGGACAGAGACAGAAAAAGACAGAGACAGAGAGAGACAGAGACAGGGAGAGAGAGACAGAGAGACAGAGAGAGGAAGAGAAGTTGAAAGGAGAGTCTCTCTCATTTCTTGCAAGAGGCCTTCACGGACCCACACGGAGTATACATCTGTTTCTGGTAATCCACAAAGAGCTCCATGTTTCGCCAAGAATAGTTGGCCGTGTCCACGTAGTTGTCGTTCTTGTACCAGCGACCCAGTTTGCCGGCGCTGGCCTGGGTATGGCGACCCATGCGGGTGACGATGGCCTTGACCTTGCTGGTGGGCAGCTTGTTCTGGGCGGCGGCCACGATAGCCACTTGGTTCAGGGTCAGTGGTGGAGGACCGCTGCCGCTCTGTGGAACACGTTTGAGTTGTTGTTGTTTTTTTTTTTTTTTTGGTATCACACACAGAGAGAGATAGAGAGATACAGAGACAGAGATAGAGAAGGAGATGGAGGGAGGGAGAGACAGACAGAGAGAGGGAGAGAGAGACGGGGGGGGGAGAGGGAGAGACAGAGACAGAGAAAGACAGACAGACAGAGACACACAGAGAGAGAGGAAGAGAGAGAGAGGGGGGGAGAGACAGAGAAAGAAAGACAGACAGACAGAGACACAGAGAGAGAGGGGGTGAGAGACAGAGGGGGAGAGACAGAGAAAGAAAGACAGACAGACAGAGACACAGATAGAGGTAGAGACAGAGACACATAGAGAGAGAGTTTTAGAGTTATGCATGCGTGTGAATGACTGGTGCGAAAGCGCTTTGATTTGTCTCTGCACAAGATTCAGCGCTATATAAATACCATTATTATTATTTATTATTATTAGAGACACACACACACACACACACAAAGGCAAACAGAGACAGAGACAAAGAAACAAAGGCAGACAGAGAGAGAGTGAAGTGGTGGAAGAGACATATAGACAGAGAGACAGAGACAGAGAGAGGGAGACAGACAGAGAGACAGAGACAGATAGACAAACAGGCGGACAGAGATATTGACTGACACACAGAAATAAACAGGCAGAGATAAGAGATGAGAGAGAGACAGAGACAGACATACTGACAGACATACAGACTGGTAGAAAGACAGAAACATACACACAGAGACAGACGTACAGACAGAGGCAGACGTACAGACAGACACACAGACAGACAGACACACAGAGACAGATAGACAGACACACAGACAGACACACACAGACAGACAGACTGACAGACACACAGAGACAGACAGACAGACAGACACACTGACGGGCAGACACACAGACACAGACAGACAGACAGACAGACAGACACACACACACACACACACACACATTGACGGGTAGACAGACAGACAGACAGACAGACACACAGAGACATACGTACAGACAAACATGCAGATATACAAACATACAGGCTAGACAGACATGTAGACAGAACGACAGGTAGATACAGACATGCAGATATACACACAGACACACAGACGCAGACACACAGACAGGCAGGCAGACTGACATATAGACAAACCGACAGGTAGACACAGCCCGCCCCCCCCCCCCCCCACCCTCCACCCCCGGCCTCCCCCCCCTCTCCCTCCGCCACACCCCACCACACCCCCCCAATCACCCCCGGTGACTCACAGCGGCTCGCCTGGCAGGCCCGTGGAAGCTGTGTGGGTGGGGGATGGGGAGGGGGGCGGAGGCCGAGTCCTTGCCCCCTGTCTCCCCCCCTCCCCCCGCCCTGCTGCCCGGGTCACGTGGAAGGCTGTTCGGGTCACGCGGGGGCGCGGGAGGGTCTGCGCTGGGCCCTTTCGGGGGGTGTGTGTCTGTCTGCCCCCCGGGGAGAGGGGCTTGTGGCGTGGGGGTGGGGGCTCGCGGTGTGGGGGTGGGGGCTTGTGGTGGTGTGGGGGTGGGGGGCCGTTGAGTTGAGTCCTGGTCCTGGTCCTGGTCCTGGTCCTGGCCTAGCTCAGTGGCCGGGGGGTCGATGGTGGTGGTGGTGGGGGGTGGGGGGTAGGGGCGGCGTCATGTGACGTCTCCGTGGTGTGTGTAGGTGTGGCCATGACCGAGCGTCCTAGACTTCTCTCTGTAATGTCTGCTTCCCTGCCCACAACAACAACAACAGATACACGCGTGTATACATAGAAAAAAAAACAATGTGTACATCAGAATGCTCTTTCCCTCTCGTTAGCGAACATGAGCCCAGCATTCCACATTGCGAGGCTTCCCGTGGATGACTGATGAGTCCAGTCCGGGCTTCCAGGTGCATGTGGTAGCACTGTGGACAGGTGCACAGAGAGAGACAGAGAGAGAGAGAGGGAGAGAGAGAGAGAGAGAGGGGAGAGAGACAGACAGACAGATAGACAGACAGAGACACAGATAGAGAGGTAGAGACAGAGACACATAGAGAGAGACAGAGAGAGAGAGAGACACACACACACACACACAAAAGCAAACAGAGACAGAGAAATAAAGGCAGACAGAGAGAGGGAAGTGGTGGAAGACACATACAGACAGAGACAGAGAGAGGGAGACAGACAGAGAGACAGAGACAGATAGACAAAGACAAACAGGCAGACAGAGATATTGACTGACAGACAGAAAGAAACAGGCAGAGAGAAGAGATAGAGACAGAGACAGAGACAGACATACTAACAGACATACAGACTGGTAAAAAGACAGAAACATACACGCAGAGACAGAGACAGACGTACAGACAGACACACAGACAGACAGCCACGTGTATGTGACACTGTGGACAGGTGCAGCTGGTGACGTGCAGGTGTCGGTTAGGTAGATGCCTTCTCTTGGGCACTGCTGGGCTTTCAGAATAACAGCGTTGATTCTCTGCGCCTCCTCGAAGACGTTGAACCCGCACACACACACACACACACACACACACACACACACACACACACACACACACACACATACGCACGCACATACATACACACACACACACAGGCAATACACACTTACACACACAGACGGGCGCGTGAGTTAAACATGTCGTCATCATCAGTGGTGTGTCCATCACCCTCATCACACGGCCCCTCATTCATCCCTCACCACCTTCTCTTCAAATAATCAGTGTGGTCGGCGCGAATGTTTTGTCTCTTCGCGTCCTTCGTTTTTCACTGAAATTGTGGACACTGATTTCAACATTTCTTCTTCTTCTTCTTCCTCTTCTTCTTCTTCTTCTTCTTCACAGAGAAGAAAGAGAGGCTGTTAAACAAATACCCATACTACCTACCGACAGTACACACAAGTCTATGAAACAATACCACACCCACATAAATTACAGTCCGTTAAACAGTGCCATACCAACAGAATACACAGTCTGTAAAAACAGTGCCATACCAACAGAATACACAGTCTATTAAACAGTGCTATACCCACAGAATACACAGTCTATTAAACAGTGCCATACCAACAGAATACACAGTCTGTTAAACAGTGCCATACAAACAGAATACACAGTCTGTTAAACAGTGCCATACCAACAGAATACACAGTCTGCAAAAACAGTGCCATACCAACATAGAACACAGTCTATTAAACAGTGCTATACCAACAGAATACACAGTCTGTAAAAACAGTGCCATACCAACATAGTACACAGTCTATTAAACAGTGCCATACCAACAGAATACACAGTCTGTAAAAACAGTGCCATACCAACAGACAACACAGTCTATTAAACAGTGCCATACCAACAGAATACACAGTCTGTTAAACAGTGCCATACCAACAGAATACACAGTCTATTAAACAGTGCCATACCAACAGAATACACAGTCTATTAAACAGTGCCATACCAACAGACAATACAGTCTGTTAAACAGTGCCATACCAACAGAATACACAGTCTATTAAACAGTGCTATACCAACAGACAACACAGTCTATTAAACAGTGCCATACCAACAGAATACACAGTCTATTAAACAGTGCCATACCAACAGAATACACAGTCTTTTAAACAGTGCCATACCAACAGAATACACAGTCTTTTAAACAGTGCCATACCAACAGAATACACAGTCTATTAAACAGTGCCATACCAACAGAATACACAGTCTATTAAACAGTGCTATACCAACATAGAACACAGTCTATTAAACAGTGCCATACCAACATAGAACACAGTCTATTAAACAGTGCTATACCAACAGAATACACAGTCTGTTAAACAGTGCTATACCAACAGAATACACAGTCTGTTAAACAGTGCCATACCAACAGAATACACAGTCTATTAAACAGTGCCATACCAACAGAATACACAGTCTATTAAACAGTACCATTCCAACATAGAACACAGTCTATTAAACAGTGCTATACCAACAGAATACACAGTCTATTAAACAGTGCTATACCAACAGAATACACAGTCTATTAAACAGTGCCATACCAACAGACAACACAGTCTGTTAAACAG
>NC_134906.1:7808918-7839276 GCF_041734735.1 Babylonia areolata | reverse complement strand
CTATGCTAGAAAGGTGGGACTAGTAACTGTACTATGTATTGACAGGTAGACTAAAAGTAATTGTTTATAGATAAGACACGTGGACTAACAGCACTGATGCTATGATTGACAGGTGGACTTAGTAGCTGTACTAGGGATTGACAGTAGACTACAAGTACTGTTGTATAGAATGACACGATGGACTAACAGCACTGTGCTATGGATTGACAGGTGGACTAACATACTGTCATGGAAGACAGTGCAGTTACACCTGTAAATCGGAAACTTCAACCGACTCGTGGAACGGGAAGATTTGCAGAACTGTGACGTTGAGTTTTTTGATTGAATTGATATGAATACTTATATAGCGTCTATCCTTATCGGAACCGAGCTCTAAGCGTTTACAAACGCGGGGTCATTTGCACAACAAACTCCTGTCTGGGTTAAGCCGACTGACGGCTCCAGCTGGGCGCTCATCATTCCGTTCCCGTGTCATTCAATCAGTTTCAGATACACACACATGCACACACAGACAAACATGTAACATTTTTACAATTATTACCGTTTTTTGTCATTTACCCGCCATGTATGCAGCCGTACTTCGTTTTTGGGGTGTGCATGCTGAGTATGTTCTTGTTTCCATAACCCACCGAACGCTGACATCGATTACAGGATCATTAACGTGCGTATTTGATCTTCTGCTTGCGTATACACACGAAGGGGGTACAGTCACTAGCAGGTCTGCACATATGTTGACCTATGAGAGCGGAAAAATCCACACCCTTTACCCACCAGGCGCCGTTACCGAGATTCGAGGCTCTGGACCCCTCAGATTGAAATTTCAACACTTTAACCATTTGCTGTTGCGCCGTTATTTCCTCTCCTCTCTCTCTCTCTCTCTCTCTCACGCACGCACACAACACACACATGCCAACACACACACACACAACACACACACACACACACACACACACCCACACACACACACACAAAACACAGAAGACAATTGTGCAACAAGTGTAACATCCTGGAAGACGAAATCCTCTTCCTGATCATGAATTAAATAGAAACCTTAAGGCAAAACATTTTTTTAAAGATAATTCAAAATTTGCGAAAACACAGGAAATATTCCCAGACAGGTGATGCTAACAGATGATGGATATAAGACAAACTAGATTAGGCAAATTATTTTATGAAATGCCTGCTGCAAATTTACTGCATTAACTGATAGATTAATTGTGTGTTTTTTTCAATTCACTCATTTATTTACCAATTGCACTTGTGTCTTATAAACCTTACGGTTCATGACATAAAATCTATTCTACTATTCTATCACACAACTCACACACACTCACACACACACACACAGGAAGAGAGATAGCACACACACAAGCCTTGTCGAACAATGGGAAACATGTTCCATTGTCACTAATACCGTCTGCCCCTGAACATCAAAGTGATTAAAATTTTCCAGAATGATTCACGTGCATGCTGATTTTTCTGGTAAGACGTGTTTGTTTGTTTTTCAGGAAAGGGTACAAGCCATGTCCCAGAGGTGGAGTAATCGTTTTTGAATGTGAAGGTAATCTTTCGTTGATTGGGAGAATGAATTCTTCTCTTCTGACGCTTAGCCTTTTGGCTGTGCTGTGTGTCACAGGTTCAAACCTTGCTGTTATGTCATTTATATTGAATTTATATCTGTCATTCACCTTTGGCTATTTTGAGTAAATTTCGGTTAAGCAATGGTGAAGCATGTTCTGAAAAATACCAAGAAAAGTATCAAAAACAGATATGTTACAAACTGTTAAAATTAGTGATCGTTTAAATTCCTTTTTTACTTCCAATATTTGTTGTTGTTGACATTCAAATATTATGATCGTTGTATTTGGAATATAATTGCAAGTCTGAACCATCTGAAGTTTTTTTGGTAAATGCGTCATAGAGGAAAGGAAAGAGAAAATATTTTCCTTTGGTTTTTTCAGTATAATCGTATATTGGCTTGCCGGAGACATTGATTGATTGAATAACTGATAAACTTTTTAAAGACAGTTTGGGGCCATTTGGGGCCACCTAAATCAAATAATGAACGGTATTAGCTGATGTAACATCGCAATGAACGTATTTCTGAATGTAACATCGCAATGAACGATATAGGCTTAATGTACATCACAATGAACAAAATACTGAGTGTTACATCATAATGAACGATGCCTAGCTGAATTAACAACACACTGAATCGATAATGTCTGAATGTTACTGAGAAGAATTGCTACCACCATTGCACCAAATGTAGTTCTTTATTCGATTAATTTAGAAACTTTAAATCATCACTTTCATATTATTATTTTTTTCTCTCAAGGCCTTGCAAAGGTGCTCTTTATGCTGCTGGTCAGCAGAGGCCATTGCATAACAGATTGGTGTTTGGTATATATGGATTTGTCTAAACACAGCAATTCTTTCTCGAGTAACTGACTTGAACTGAACTTAGACAGGACGTAGTGATTAGCTGGAGATGACAGATTATCATACTCACGGCATGCCGATAATTTGAAACGTGGTTGACAACAAAGACGTGGAACAAGCCTCCCTGATAACCTCCGTCATTTCTGATTCCTCGCATCTTTTAAAATCTCGTCTCAAAACTCACCTTTTCCTCTCAGCAATAAGTTCATTGTGGCAGGTCCCCTTCCTTTCCGTTAGCTGTGCTTGAACATTGTGGACATATGTATGTGTACAAAACTACATGCATTAAATATGAATGGTATTGTGTGTGCTATGTGCGTGTGTTTATTTAAGTTTGTGCCTGCCTATGTGTGCATAGTGTTATGGTAGCGTTAGATTACACATGTAATGTTAAAATGTATGTATGCAGCGCGCGCGCGCGCCGCGTGTGTGTGAGTGTGTGTAGTCACATTCAGGTGTGTGTATGTAACATAGATATGATTTATTATGTTAACAAAAGCGTTTTTGGTAAGCACCTAGAGCGATTTCTTGATATGTGCTATAGAAGTATCCCTTATTAATTATTATTATTATTATTATTATTATTATTATTAAACACAGAATGATCAGCAATCAGTTCTACTTGTTTCACCACTCATCATGCCCCTTGCAGAGTACCCGAGACACCCGGTGGTTTCGTATACAAAACGTTTAGTTTTCGAACACAGTACCACAGAATAGGGAGAGGTGAGGAGGGTGGAGTGAACGTTGGGTCTCCTTCATGATTGTATTTGTGTCGTTTTAAACACGTGCTTGCAAGGAATTTTTTTTTTCTTATTTCATGAGGACATGATCAATCCCGAAATCTGAATTTGAAGAGTAACTGCAGTACGTGTGTCACAATGAAAAACCAAAGTTTGCTAAAATGTAAAGCGAGTGATAAAAATTAAGAGCTATCATAAAATACATACTTGGCGTGTACATGACTTGATAACAAGCCTTGTGTCATTCTGATGTCTATGATGACCCCCTTAAAACTGTGTCCAAACGGGTGAACATAACTGGCAGCACTGTGTGTCCAGGTTGACGGCGGATGGGTGGCTGGAGCAGCTGGCAGACCAGCGGTAAAGCTGTAGCGTGACCTGTGGCAGTGACGCAGACCCAAACGCCGAACATATCCCGCTTCCGCAGTATCCCCAGCCCCAGACACGGTGGCAGGGTCTGCAGTGGAGGCTCTATCACAACACAGCTCCACATTTTGTGGGAACCAGCCATGTCCCAGGTAGAATTACACACTATTGAACAGCCATGTAACAGGTGAGAACACACACTAAGAACAGCCATGTACAGGTGAAACACACACTATGGAAACCATGTAAGGTGAGAAACACACAGTGAACAGCCATGTCAAGGTGAGAACACACTGGGGAATAGAAATGTACAGGTAACAACACAACGAGGAACGGATAGGTTTACAGATGATAATACACTTGCACAAGCAACAGTCCATTACAGGTTAGAACGCAGACATGAACGGCAGATGTATAGGTGAAGAACAAAACAGGATAAGCCAGTTTCACTCTTTTGCATGACCGTCTGTGTATCTACAATAAAGATCAGTGATGCAGTCACAATGATAACGAAGTTTGCTAAAACTAAAAGCGAGTGATTCCAATTAAGAGCTATCAGAAAATACAACTGGCGTGTACATGACTTGATTCACAAGGCCTTGTGCCTCTGATGATTTATGGGGACCCCCTTACGGGTCCAAACGGTGAACAGAACTACAGCACTGTGTTCCCCTGTTTGACGGCGATAGGAGTGGCATGGAGCAGCTGGCAGACCAGCGGTAGCTGTAGCGTGCCTGGAGGCAGTGGACGGCAGACCACAACAGCGATCCCGCTCCTGCAGTAACCCCCTCCCCAGACACGGTGTGCAGGTCTGCAGTGAGGCTCAACACAACACATCTCCCCATTTTGTGGAAACAGCCATGTCCAGGTGAGAACACAGACTATGGAACAGCCATGTACAGTGTGCGAACACACACAGTGGGAACGACATATACAGGTTAAAACACACACAGTGGAACTAACATGTACAGGTAAGAACTAAACAGTGGGAACAGACAGGTACAGGTAGAAACACAACACACTGAAACAAGCCATGTACATGTGATAACACACACCAGTGGAACAGACAGTACAGGATGATAACACACAGCATACACAGTGAACAGATACAGGTTACAGGGAGAACACACACCGTGGCACACCCATGTACAGGTAAGAACACACTATGGAACACCCATGTACAGGTTGAGACACGCACAGTGGAACAGTCCTGTACAGGTGAGAACACCACACATGGGACAGACATGTCAGGTGAGACACACTGAGGAACAGAAAAGGTACATGTAAAACACAGAGGAACGGATAGGTACAGAAGAGAATACATAAACAAAGCAACAGTTCATGGTACAGGTTAGAACGCAGACATGAACCGGCGATGTATAGGTGAAGAAACAAACACAGGATAGCCAGTTTCAACCTCTTTGCATGACGTCCTTGTTTCTACAATTAAAGTTCAGTGAGCAGTCACAATGAAAAACCGAAGTTTGCTAAAACTAAAAGCGGTGATTCAAATAAGAGCTATCATAAAAAATACATACTGCATTTACATAACTTGATTAACAAGGCCTAAATACCTTCTGATGTTTGTGAGGACCCCCTTAACTGTTGTTCCCCCCAACGGTGAACATGAACTGCAGCAACTGTGTTCCAGTTGACGGCGGATGGATGCTGGAGCGAGCTGGCAGACCAGCGGTAGCTGTAGCGTGACCGTGGAGTGGACGGTTGACACAGAGACTCAGCGTGACTGCACTGATCCTCCCACAGTACGCGGCAAAGACGTGCACCTGCAAACTCGACAGAGACTAGGAGCAACACCTGCAGGAAACAGCCAGTCCAGTGAGAAACACACACAGTGGAACAGTCATGTACAGGTGAGAATCACATACAGTAGAACAGCCTTGTACAGGTGAGAACACACACAGTGGAAACAGCCATGTACAGGTGAGAACACACACCAGTGGAACAGCCAGTACATGTGAGAACACACCAAACAGTGGAACAGCATGATAACAGTGAGAACACACACAGTGGAACAGTCATACAGTGAAACACGCCTACGTTTCGGCGACTGGGAAGCGTTAAAATGGCGTTTTCAGATCCGGAACGAAACTCAACGAATAACCCATAATGATCTTGAAAACAGCTTTAATTCGGGAGACTTACAACCTATTTTTATTGGTATCACGGTGAAGATTTTTGTCCATCTATGTGAAGCCCTTTTTTGGTATTGGCAGACAAAGTTTTTCCAGAGAAAAATACACACTTACAAGTTTACCACGGACACACAAACATATATACATACATGCATATGTAACCCACACACACACACACACACACACACAAGCACACACACACACACACACACACACAACTAGAACTCCAGGTTGTAACCTAACCCCTTGTTTACACCAATGAGTCAATAAAAGGGCAAAAATACAAATGACAGGACGGAATAAGAACATGGTATGAAATATCGATTTGGAGAACAGGGCATGAGCAGAAAGTCATTATTTTAGCTCTCCTGTAAGGAAATGTTAGTTCTTCGTGGCATGTGGACCTCTAATGAGGACCCCTCACTGTGTCCAAACGTGGAACAGTAACTGCAGCACTGTGTGTCCAGTTAACGGCGGATGAGTGGCTGAGCAGCTGGCAGACCATCGGAGCTGTAGCGTGACCGGGGCAGTGGACGTTTGAACAGAGACGTCAGCGTGGACTGCACTGAACCGTCCCCCTCAGTAACGGCGCAAACTTGCACTGGCAACTCGACAGAGACAGGAGCACACGCTTGCAAGGAAACAGCCATGTCCAGTGAGGACACACACATAGGAACGTCCATGTACAGGTGAGAACACACCCAGTGGAACAGTCATGTACAGGTGAGAACACGCTACGTTTCGGCGACTGTGAACGGTAAATGGCGTTTTCCAGATTCTGGGAACGAGCCTCTACGAAATAAACCATAAATGATCCAGAAATACGGCTTAATACGGGAGACTTACAACCTATTAAAGGTATCACTGTTGAAGATTATTCCACATATGGTAAAGCCACATTTGGTATTGGCAGACAAAGTGTTCTAGAGAAAGTCGTATAGTTTAACGCACGAACACCCAACAGACACACATACACACACAACAGAACACCGGTTATAAAATAGATTCACTTTGGTTTACACAAGTGAGTCAATAAAATGGGAAAACACAAAAGACGAGAAGTGAATAAGAACATCTATTTTGCTCTCCGTAATGAAATGTTAGTTCTCGTGGCATTAGACGTCTGGAGGACCCCCTTACTGTGTCCAAACGGTTAACAGTAACTGCAACAGCACTGTGTGTCCAGTTGACGGCGGATGGAGTGGCTAGGAGCAGCTGGCAGACCAGCGTAGCTGCAGCGTGAACCCTGTGGCAGTGGACGGTTGACACCGAGTCGGTCAGCGTGACTGCATGATCCGCCCCTCAGTACGGCGGCAAGACGTGCACTGGCAACTCACAGAGACGGGAGCACACCTTGCAGGAAACAGCCATGCCAGTGAGAACACACACAATGGAAAAGCCATGTGCAGGAGAAAACACACAAAGTGGAATAGCCCTTTTTCAGAAGAAAACACGCACAGGGAACACCATGTGGCAGGTGAGAACGCACAAAAACACAGAGTAACACAACAATCCATTGAGAAGGATTTAGGTATGTAACAGGTTCAAATGGTTCACACATAAAAACAATTAAAAAAAAAATTTAAACCCCAACACCCATCAACAATTTACAAAAAAAAAAAAAAAAAAAAAAAAAAAAAAAAAAGCTGCCTCTGGTGGGATCAAATCATGGATGTCTGTCAGTTATTCATTATCCACATTTGAATATTCATATGCAGTGACACGTCGATGTTGCGTAAGTGTCACTGTTTGTGTTCTGTCAAGAATTTTGTATTTCTTTCTTTAATTGCGAACAAGAAGAGCGATGTTAGACCGATTCTAACCAAGCATAGCCTAAGTTCCCAGCAATAGAGAGGGCGGTAAATTGCGTTTTTGGATCCAGAACGCGCCTCAACGAAATAAACCATAAATTATCCGGAAAATACGGCTTAATTCGGGACACTAAAAACCCTATTATTGGTATCACTGGTGAAGATTATTTCCTTATATTTCAAGCCACATTTAGTATTGGCAACAAGTTTTCTCCAGAAGAAAATAGCAAACATTAAAGTTTACCACGGAACACACAACAAAAAACATAACTGCATACTAAACACACACACACACCCTACGCACGCACGCACGTTACCAACTGAACACCCAAGGTTGTAACATAGTCTCACTTTGTTTACCACAAGTGAGTCCATAAAAGGGCAAAAACCACAAATGACAGGAGGGAATTAAGAACATGATTGAATATTCATTTGGAGAACAGGGGCATGACAGAAATCCTGTAAGGAAATGTTTAGTTCTCGTGCATGTTGACGTCTATGAGGACCCCCTTACAGAGTCCAAACGGGGAAACAGTCACTGCAGACTGTGTGCCCAGTTTGACGGCGGATGGAGTGGCTGGAGCAGCTGGCAGACCAGCGGTAGCTGTAGCGTATGACCTGTGGCAGTGACGGCAGACCACAACGCGATCCCGCGCCTGCAGTAACCCCAGCCCAGACACGGAGGCAGGGTCTGCCGTGGAGGCTCTACACAACCACAGCTCCACATTTTTGTGGGAAACAGCCATGCCATGTCAGAACCCACCCAGTGGGAACAGCCATGTACAGGAGAACACACACAGTGGAACAGCCATGTACAGTGAGAACACACACAGAGGAACAGCCATGTACCGGGTGAGAACACACACAGTGAATAGAACAGGTACAGGTGAGAAGCACACACAGTGGAACAGACAAGGTACAGGTGAGAACACACACAGTGGAAAGACAGGTACAGGTGAGAACCCACACAGAGGAACAGACATGAACTGTGAGAACATACACAGAGAACAGACCATAGGCAGGTGAGAACAACACACAGAGGAACAGAAAAGAGGTACAGATGACAATACATATACAAAGCAACCAGTCCTGTAACAGATGAGGAACGCAGACATGAATTCGCGATGCATAGGTGAAGAAACACACCACACAGGATTCAGCAGGTACTACTCTTTAGCATGCGTCTGTGTTTATTTCTACAATGAAAGTACAGTGATGCAGTTACAATGATAAACCAAAGTTATGCTAAAACAACTAAAAGCGGCGTTATTAAAATTGAAGAGCTACATAAATACATACAGGTGTGAACTTAACTTGATAAAAGCCTGTGCCTTCTGTGTCTATGAGACCCCTCACTGGTGTCCAAACGTGAACAGTAACTGCAGCACTGTGATGTCCAGTTGACGCGGATGGAGGGCTGGAGCCAGCTGCAGACTGCGGTACTGTAGCGTGACCTGTGGCCGTGGACGGTTTGACACAGAGACGTCACGTTGACTGCACTGATCCTCCCCTCAGACGGCGGCAAGACGTGCACTGCAACTCGACAAGCCGAGGATCACACCTTGCAGGAAACATCCATGTCCAGTTGAGAACACACACTTGGAGAACATTAAACCAGTATCATATGTAGTACTCTTGTTGTTGTAGTCCAGAATATCAGATCAAAGTGCTAAGTTTTAGAGAATAAAAAAAATATATAATAACATAAATTCAGTTTGCATATAATTGGCTTTTTGTGCCCATCCCAGAGGTGCAATATTGTTTTAAAAGAAGAGACTGGAAAGAACTGATTCTTTCCTATTTCAAGCCAAATTTGGTGTTTTTGCAGAGAAATGGCAAGATTAAAGTTTACTATAGACAACACAGACACAGACACACACACACACAACAGCCCACACACACACACACACACACACATACACACACAACCGAACACTGGGTTACCCAGAGAGGTCAAAAAAAAACTGGCCTGCTGGCGGATCGAATCATGGGTGTTCTGTTCATTTTATTTCAGTATCCACTTTTGAATATCATATGCAGTAAACACTCGAAGGATAAGTAATGTCATTGTTTGTGTTCTAGAATTTGTATTTGTTTTCTGTAATTAACGAATAACAAAAAAAAAAGAAGTTATACCGAATTCTAACCAAGCATGAGCCAACGTTCCAGCAATTGAGAAGCGGTAAACTGCGTTTTTTGGAATCCGGAACGAGCTTTCAACGAAATAACCCTAAATGATCCGAAATCCGGCTTAATTCGGGAGATACAATCTATTATTGGCATGACTATGAAGAATTTTTTTCCCCCAACTATGTAAATCCTCATTTTGTATTGCAGAGCAAAGTATTTCCAGAGAAAAAGGAATCCTTAAAAGTTTACCACAGACTCAACTGCATACATACATACAGCATACATACATACAGACAGACCATGACCAAACACACACACACACACACACACACTCACACAAAAAACACACACGCACGCAGACACACACACACACACATACACACATGTCATACAACTGCACATCGGGTAATAACACAGACTCCATCTTTGTTTCACAATCGGCAAACTACAAATGACAGGAAGGAATAAGAAACATGCAATTTCTGCTCTCCAGTAATGAAATGTTAGTTCACGTGGCATTGGACCTCATAGGACTCCCTTTACTGTGTCCAAACGGTGAACAGTAACTGCAGCCACTGTGTGTCAGTTGACGGGCGGATGGAAGGGCTGGAGCAGCTGGCAGACCAGCGAGTAGCCAGTAGCGTGACCTGTGGCAGTGGACGGTTGACACATAGACCGACAGCGTGACTGCACAGATCCGTCCCCTCAGTACGTGCGGCAAGACGTCACTGGCAACTCGACAGAAGACGAGGAGCACACCTTGCAGGAAACAGCCATGTCCAGGTGAGAACACACAACACTGGAAAAACAGGCCCATTTCCAGTGAGAACACACACGAGGGAACAGTCATGTGCAGGTGAGAACACACACATTGGAACAGCCATGTACAGGTAGAACCACACAGTGAACAGTCAGTACAGTGAGAACACCCCTACGTTTTTTTTCGGCGAACTTGGGAAGCGGTAAATGGCGTTTTCAGATTCTGGAACGCGAGCCTCAACGAAATAAACCTAAAATGATCCGAAATACAGCTAAATACGGAAGACTTACAAACCTATTAAATGGTAAAATCACTGTGAAGATTTTTCCACATATGGAATGCCACATTTGGTATTGGCAATACAAAGTGTTTCTCGAGAAAGTCTTATAGTTTACCACGAACACACAGACAGACACACATACACACAACAGAAAACCGGGAAATAATATAGATTCACTTGGTTCCACATGTGAGTCAATCAAAGGGCAAAACACAAAATGACAGGAAAGGAATAAGAAAATGATATGAAATATTGATATGAGCGAACCAGGCATGAGCAGAAATATCATTTCTGCTCTCCAGTAATGAAAATGTTTAGTTCTCCTGGCATGTTGACGACTAAGAGGATCCCCTCACTGTGTCCAAAAGGTGAACATAAACTACAGCACTGTGGTCCCAGTTGACGGCGGATGGAGTGGCTGGAGGCAGCTGCAGACCAGCGGTAGCTGAGCGGACCTGTGGCAGTGGACGGTTGACCAAGACGTCGGCGTGACTTCACTGATCCGTCCTCTCATAACGGCGCAAGACGTGCACTGGCAACTCCGACAGAGACGAGGAGGGCACACCTTGCAGGAAAACCAGCCATGTCCCATGTGAGAACCATCACAGAGGAACAGACATGTACAGGTGAGAAACACACACAGTGAACAGCCATGATAACAGGTGAGAACACACACAGTGGAACAGTCAATGAACAGGTGAGAACACGCCTACGTTTTTGGCGACTGGGAAGCGGTTAAATGGCGTTTCAGATTCTGGACGAGCCTCAACGAAAATAAACCATAAATGATCCAAATACAGCTAAATAAAACTGGAAGACTTACAAACCTTTAATGGTATCCACTGTGAGGATTATCCACATAGGTAAAGCCACATTTGGTATTGCAGACAAAGTGTTTTCAAGAGAAAGACTTATAGTTTTACCAACGAACACACAGAAAGACACACATACACACAACAGAACACTGTGTTATAAAAAGATCACTTTGTTTACAAACGTGAGTCAATAAAAAGGGCAACACACAAATACAGAAAGGAATAGAACATGTTATGACTATTCTATTTGGGGAAGCAGGGGCAAGAGCAGAAACATGAAATCTGCTCTCCTGCTAAGAAATGTTAGTCTCGTGCATGTTGACGTCTGTGAGGACCCCCACACTGTGTCCAAACGGTGAACAGTAACAGCAGCACTGTAGAGTCCATATGACGGGCGGAATGGAGTGGCTGGAGCAGCTGTCAGACCCAGCGTAGCTGTAAGCGTGAACCTTTGGCAGTGGCCGGTTTGACACAGAGACTCAGCGTGACTGCACATGAACCGTCCCACAGAACGGCGGCAAAGACGTGCACTGGCAACACGACAGAGACGAGGAGCACAACCTTGCAGAAAACAGCCATGCTCCATGGAGAACACACACACTGGAACAGTCAATACAGGTGAGAACACACACAGTGGAAACACCATGTACAGGTGAGAACACACACCGTGAACAGACATGTACAGGTGAGATCACGCCTCCGTTTATGAGCGACTGGGAAGCGGGTAAATTGCGTTTTTCAGATTCAGGAACGAGCCTCAACCAACGAAATAAACCATAAATGATCCGGAAATACAGCTAAATAAGGGAGACTTACAACCTATTAATGGTATCACTGATGAGGATTTTTCCACATATGGTAAAGCCACATTTGTTATTGGCAGACAAGTGTTTCTAAGAAAGTCCTTATATTTACCGACGAACACACACAGACCACATACACACAACAGAACACCGGTTATAAAATAGATTCACTTTTTTACCACAAGTGAGTCAATAAAAGGGGCAAAACACAAATGACAGGAAGGAATTAGAAACATGATATGAATATTCATTTGAGAACAGGGGCATGAGCAGCAAAATCCTGAAATCAGCACTCCTGGTAAGGAAATGTTTAGTAATCTCGTGGCAAGTTGACGTCCTGTGAGGACCCCCTTACTTGTCCAAACGGTGAACAGTAACTAACAGCACTGAGTGGTCCAGTTCACGCGGATGGAGTGGCCAGGAGCAGCTGGCAGACCAGCGGTAGCTGTAGCGCGTGACCTGTGGCAGTGGACAGTAGACACAGAAGACGTCAGCGAGACTTGCAACTGATCCGACCCCTCCTTACGGCGGCAAGACCGTGCACTGGCAACTCGACAGGACGAGGAGCACACCTTCAGGAAACAGCCATGTCCAGGTAGAACTCACACATTGGAACAGTATCAGTATCAGTGTCATAGCTCTTTGTTTGTTGTTTCAGAAAATCCAGATAAAAGTGCCAGTTTAAGAATTAAAAAAAACCCAAAAAAACAGTACATTCAGTTTGCATATAAAGTCGGCTTTTTTTGTGCCCATCCCAGAGGTGCAATATTGTTTTAAAGAAGATGACTGGAAAGAACTGAATTTTTCCTATTTCTATGGTCAAATTTGTGTATTTGCAGAGAAAATGGCATGTTTAAAGTTTACCACGGACACACACAGACAACACACAGACCACACAGACACATAACACACACACACACACACACACACCACACACACAGACAACCCGAACACTGGATTAAAACATACTCACTTTGTTACACAAGTGAATCAAAAAAAGACTGGCCTGTGCTGGCGGGATCGAATCATTGAGTTCTGTTTCTTTATTCAGTATCCACCACTTTTGACTATTCAAAATGCAGTACACACGTTGATGAGTAGTAAGTGTTCACTGTTTGTGTTCTAATAATTTGTATTTATTTTCTTGAAATTGCGAGGCAGGGAAAAATGAGCAGAACTCATGATTTCGCTCTCCCTAGTAAGGAAATGTTAGTTCACGTGGCATGTTGATGTCGATGAGGACCCCCTTACTGTGTCCCAAACGGAGAACAGTAACTGCAGCACTGTGTGACCAGTTGACTGGCGGAAGGAGTTACGGATCAGCTTGCAGACCAGCGGTAGCTGGTAGCGTGACCTGGGCATGGACGCTGACACAGAGACTCAGCGTGACTGCACGAACCGTCCCCCAGTACGCGGCAAGACTGGCAGCTGGCAAGACTCGCCAAGACAGGAGCACACCCCTTGCAGGAAACCAGCCATGTCCAGGGAGAACACACACAGTGGACAGACATGTACAGGTGAGAACACACACAGTGGAACAGCCAATACAGGAGTGAACACGTAAGTGGAAAAGACATGTACGTGAGAACACTACAGCGGAACAGACTTATCCAGGTGGAACACTGAAGTGGAACAGACATGACCCAGGTGAAGAACACTTACAGTGAACTGACACGTGCAGGTGAGAACCCCAGAGGAAAACGAGGCCAATTTCAGTGAGAACACACATAAGAACATCCATATACGATGAAACACAGAAAAATCAAACATAATACAGGGTGGGAACACGCAACACACAACAGCCATCACATGTGAGAACACACAGAAAAAACAAACAAGTCCAGGTTAGAACAGACACATGAATACCTCCATGTGATTCAGGTCAGTTGTGGGGCGCCATCACGTGAGCAGTTGTGTGTGAGTGTGTGTGTGTGTGAGTTTGTTTTTGTAATGTTGTTGTTGTTGTTTTTGAGTCGATAACTTGCACTGAGTAGATGAATGAACGGCATTTGATCCAAACATGGCCCACCCCTGCCATGACACCATGGATCCCAACAGTTGACCCTCCATGACACCAGTGGAACCCCAACAGTGCCCTCTCCATGACACCTCGTGGGATCCCAACAGTGACCCCACACGCCTCCTGACACCGTGGAATCCCAGCAGTGCCCCTTCCATGACACCATGGATCCAACCGTGACCCCTCTATGAGAACTCGTGGATCCCAACAGTGACCACTCTCCATGACACCGTGGATCCTAACAGTGCCCCCTCTCATGACACCATGGATCCCAACAGTGACCCCCCTCTCCATGACACCATGGATCCCAACAGTGACCCCTCTCTCTCCATGACACCATGGATCCCAACAATGACCTCCTCTCCATGACACCATGGATCCCAACAGTGACACCTCCTTTCCATGACACCATGGATACCAACAGTGACCCCCTCTCTCCATGACACCATGGATCCCAACAGTGACCCCTCTCTCCATGACACCATGGATCCCAACAGTGACCCCCTTCCATGACACCATGGATCCCAACAGTGACCCCCCCTCTCATGACACCATGGATCCCAACAGTGACCCCCCTCCATGACAATCAAGGATCCCAACAGTGACCCCTCAGTTCCATCTCTCAGGTGCTCCTTTTTGTTTGCTAGGGCAGTTTTGACAAAAAAGCACTGGCTCTGGCTTTTATTCTTCTTTTTTTTTTAAACCCTCGTTTCAAGGAGATTTTGTTGTCATGTCTGGTCCTTTCTGTCCTGTCCTGTCCTGTCCTGTCCTGTCCTCCCTTGTCCCTGTGTCCAGTGTTTGACGGCCCTGGACAGTGTGGGGCGGATGGACAGCGTCAGCGAGTGCAGCGTGCGGTGTGGGGGCGGGAGCCCAGAAGCAGACAGACACGCACTGCAACTGACCCCGCCCTCAACATGGGCGGCAGACATTGCAGCGGCCCTCAGAAGCACAGCAGGACTGTCAACAACTGTAACAACCGACCTTGTGACGTGAAAACGGCATGAGGGAACTTGTATAACACTGTAGCTTCACTGCACTTTTTGTGTTGTGTGTTGTGTTGGGGTGTGTGGTGGTGTTTGTGTGTGTGCGTGTTTGTGTGCGGTGTGTTTGTTTGTTTGTTTGTGTTGTGTGTGTGTGTGTGTGTGTGTGTGTGGTGTGTGTGTGTGTGTTTGTGTGGCGAGTGTTTGTGTGCGTGTGTTTGTGTGTGTGTTGTGTGTGTGGTTTGTGTGTGTGTTGTGGTGTGTGTGTGTGTGTGTGTGTGTGTTTGTTTTGTGTATGATTTGTTTGAGTGCGTGCGGTTTGTGTGCGTGTGTTTGTTTGTGTGTTGGTGTGTGTTGTGTGTGTGTGTGTGTGTGTGTTTGTTTGTTTGTGTGTGTGTGTGGTAAGTGTGTTTTGTGATGTGTGGTGTGTGTGTGTGTTTGTTTGTTTGTTTGTTTGTTTGTTTGTTTTGGTGTGGCGTGGCGTGTGTTTGGTTTTTGTTTCATTTGTTTTGTGTAATTAGTGTGTTTGTGTGGCGTGTGTTTTGTTTGTTTGTTTTGTTTGTGTATGTTTGTGTGTGTTGTGTGTGTGTGTGTGTGTTTGTGTGTGTGGTGTGTGTGTGTGGTGTGTGCGTGTGTTTGTGTGTGTGCAAGCCATCCAGTGGTGTGTGCTCTGTGTGTGTGTGTGTGTGTGTGTGTGTGTTGTGTGTGTAAAGCCACAGTGGTGTGTGTGTGTGTGTTTGTGTGTGTGTGTTTGTGTGTGTGTGTGATGTGACAAGCCATCAGTGGTGTGTTGTGTGTGTGTGTGTGTGTGTGTGTGTGGTGTGTGTGTGTGTGTGTAAGCCATCCGTGTGTGTGTGGTGTGTGTGTTGTGTGTGTGTGTGTGTGTGTGTGTGTAAGCCATCAGTGGTGAGTTGTGTGTGTGTGTGGTGTGTGTAAGCCATCATGGCGTGTGTGTGTGTGTGTGTGTGTGTGTGTGTAAGCCAGCAGTGGTGTGGTGGGTGTGTGTGTGTGTGTTGTGTGTGTGTACGCCATCAGGGTTGTGGTGTGTGTGTGTGTGTTGTGTGTGTGTGTGTGTGTGGTTTAGCCATCAGTGCGTTGTGTGTGTTGTGTGTGTGTGTGTGTGTGTTGTGTAAGCCATCAGTGGCGTAATGTAGTGTGTTGTGTGTGTGTGTGTGTGTGTTGTGTGTGTAAGCCATCAGTGGGTGTTGTTGGTGGTGGGGGGGTGTGTGTGAGTAAGCCATCAGTGGTGTGTGTGTTGTGTTTGTTGTGTGTGTGTGTGTTGTGTGTAAGCCATCATGGCGCGCGCGCGCGCGTGTGTGGTGTGTGTGTGTGTGTGTGTCTTGTGTGTGTGTGTGTGTGTAAAAGCCATCATGGTGTGCTTGTTGTGTGCTGTGTGTGTGAGTGTGTGTGTAAGCCATCAGTTGGTTGTGTGTGTGTGGGTGTGTGTGTTGTGTGTTTGTGAGCCATCAGAGTGTGGTGTGTTTGTCCCCCGGTCTGTGTGGACACGGGGACAACATTCCTGCAGAAGACCGGCGCCATAACTTCCGTGTGTGTCTGGGCAGCAAGGTATCAACCGAGCGGATTCTCCACAGGTAACTTCTTCTTTTTCTCGGTCTGTCTGTACATCTGTAACCGGTCTAATATAGACTGTGGTCCTTGGTAACTGACGCTAATATAGATTGGTGCCCTTGGTAACTGACCGGCTAATAAAGACGGGTGGTCCTTGGTAATTTACATCTGGCTAATATAGACTGTGGTCCTAGGTAACTGGCCGCTAATACAGACTGGGGTCTTTGTTTAGGACCGCAATATAGAACTGGTGGGTGCCTTGGTAACCTGGCTAGGCTAAATAAAGACTGTGACCTTGGTAACTGGGCTGGGCTAATAGAGACTGTTGGTCCTTGGTAACTGGCTGGCTAATATAGACTGGTGGTCCTTGGTAACTGACCGGCTAATATAGACTGGTGGTCCTTGGTAATTGACCGCTAATATAGACTGATGGTCTTTGGTAATTTACTGGCTAATATAGACTGGTGGTCCTTCGTAACTGGCTGGCTAATATAGACCTGGTGGTCCTTGGTAACTGCTGGCTAATATAGACTGTGGTCCTTGGTAACTGGCTGGCTAATATAGACTGGTGGTCCTTGGTAATTGACTGGCTAATATAGACTGGTGGTCCTTGGTATTGACTGGCTAATATAGACTGGTGGGTCCTTGGTAATTGACCGGCTAATATAGACTGGTGGTCCTTGTAATTGACCGGCTAATATAGACTGGTGGTCCTTGGTAACTGACCGCTAATATAGACTGGTGGTCTTTGGTAGTTTACTGGCTAATATAGACTGGTGGTCCTTGGTAATTTACTGGCTAATATAGACTGGTGTCCTTGGTAATTGACTGGCTAATACAGACTGGTGGTCCTTCGTAACTGGCTGGCTAATATAGACTGGGTGGTCCTTGGTAATTGACTGGCTAATATAGACTGGTGGTACTTGGTAACTGGCTGGCTAATATAGACTGGTGTCCCTTGGTAATTGACTGGCTAATATAGACTGGTGGTCCTTGGTAATTGACTGGCTAATATAGACTGGTGGTCCTTGGTAACTGACCGCTAATATAGACTGGTGGTCTTTGGTAGTTTACTGGCTAATATAGACTGGTGGTGCTTGGTAATTGACCGGCTAATATAGACTGATGGTCTTTGGTAATTTACGGCTAATATAGACTGGTTGTCCTTGGTAATTGACCGCTAATATAGACTGGTGGTCCTTCGTAACTGGCTGGCTAATATAGACTGGTGGTCCTTGGTAACTGACCGGCTAATATAGACTGTGGTCTTTGGTAATTTACTGGCTAATATAGACTGGTGGTCCTTGGTAATTGACCGGCTAATATAGACTGATGGTTTTTGGTAATTTACTGCTAATATAGACTGGTGGTACTTGGTAATTGGCTGGCTAATATAGACTGGTGGTCCTTGGTAACTGGCTGGCTAATATAGACTGGTGGTCCTTGGTAATTGACCGGCTAATATAGACTGGTGGTCCTTGGTAATTGACCGGCTAATATAGACTGGTGGTACTTGGTAATTGACTGGCTAATATAGACTGGTGGTCCTTGGTAACTGACTGGCTAATATAGACTGTGGTCCTTGTAATTGACTGTGACTCTGTTTTAGTCAACAGTGGCTGACTGACTGACATCCAGGCTGATTCCGGTTTTAGTCAACAGTGACTGATTACAGGTGTGCTGAGGGACAGGTGTGGAACCCAGAGACTGGTTCGTGTGGTGCCAGACCTATCTCCACCACTACGTAAGCAGGTAAATAAGTGTGTGTGTGTGTGTGTGTCATGGTGTTCACCCATCTGTTGTCAATCATTTATTTCTACTTTATTTTAAAGTTTACATTGTACAATTAACAGTTTTATCTCCTTTTTTTTGTATTCTACTCAGAGTCGATCTGCTCTTCAGTGTTTGTTTATGGTGTTTTGATCTTATGTAGATATCGACTTCTTCAAGTGAGCAGAATTTGGTTCGGCCTTAGAATTTTGCAATGTTGTAACTTGTTGGTTTAAACCTTCTTCGTGGTCTGAGAACGAATAGTGGTGACTGTGAAGTTCTGAATTGGAACATGGTAATTTTCAGATACTACACGCGGTGTGTGACATTTTCGATACTACACACGGTGTGTGACATTTCAGATACTACACATGGTGTGTGACGTGTTCAGATACTACACGCTGTGTGTGACATTTTCAGATACTACACGAAGTGTGTGACATTTTCAGATACTACACGTAGTGTGTGACATTTCAGATACTACACACGGTGTGTGATGTGTTCAGATACTACACGTAGTGTGTGACATTTTCAGATACGACACACGGTGTGTGTGACATTTTCAGATATTACAGGCGATGTGTGACATTTCAGATACTACACGTAGTGTGTGACATTTTCAGATACTACAGGCGATGTGTGACATTTTCAGATACTACACGTGGTGTGTGACATTTTCAAATACTACACAAAGTGTGTGACATTTTCAGATACTACACGTAGTGTGTGACATTTTCAGATACTACAGGCGGTGTGTGACGTGTTCAGATACTACACTGGTGTGTGACATTTCCAGATACTACAAGTGGTGTGTGACGTGTTCAGATACTACACGTAGTGTGTGACGTGTTCAGATACTACACACGGTGTGTGACATTTTCAGATACTACACACGGTGTGGTGACGTGTTCAGATACTACACGCTGTGTGTGACATTTTCAGATACTACACGAAGTGGTGTGACATTTTCAGATACTACACGTAGTGTGTGATGTGTTCAGATACTACACACGGTGTGTGACATTTTCAGAGACTACGGGCGGTGTGTGACGTGTTCAGATACTACACACGGTGTGTGATGTGTTCAGATACTACACACGGTGTGTGATGTGTTCAGATACTACACGTAGTGTGTGACATTTTCAGATACTACAGGGCGGTGTGTGACATTTTCAGATACTACACTAGTGTGTGACGTGTTCAGATGCTACACGTAGTGTGTGACATTTTCAGATACTACAGGCGGTGTGTGACATTTGCAGATACGACACGTGGTGTGTGACGTGTTCAGATGCTACACGTAGTGTGTGACATTTTCAGATACTACAGGCGGTGTGTGACATTTTCAGATACTACACGCGGGTGTGTGACATTTTCAGATACTACGGGGCGGTGTGTGACGTGTTCAGATACTACACGTAGTGTGTGACATTTTCAGATACTACAGGCGGTGTGTGACGTGTTCAGATACTACACGTGGTGTGTGACATTTCAGATACTACAGGCGGGTGTGACATTTTCAGATACTACACGTAGTGTGTGACATTTTCAGATACTACAGGCGATGTGTGACATTTTCAGATACTACACGTGGTGTGTGACATTTTCAAATACTACACAAAGTGTGTGACATTTTCAGATACTACACGTAGTGTGTGACATTTTCAGATACTACAGGCGGTGTGTGACATTTCCAGATACTACACGTGGTGTGTGACGTGTTCAGATACTACACGCGGTGTGTGACGTGTTCAGATACTACACGTAGTGGTGACGTGTTCAGATACTACACACGGTGTGTGACATTTTCAGATACTACACGTTGTGTGTGACATTTTCAGATACTACACGTAGTGTGTGACGTGTTCAGATACTACACGTAGTGTGTGACGTGTTCAGATACTACACGTAGTATGTGACATTTTCAGATACTACACGTGGTGTGTGACGTGTTCAGATACTACACGTAGTGTGTGACGTGTTCAGATACTACACGTAGTATGTGACATTTTCAGATACTACACGCGGTGGTGTGACGTGTTCAGATTACTACACGTAGTGTGTGACGTGTTCAGATACTACACGTAGTGTGTGACATTTTCAGATACTACACGCGCGCGGTGTGTGAAGGGAACAGTAGTGGTGGATGTCGTGTCAACCCGGCACACCAGGTGCAGCCAGGACAGTCAGCACTGTGATCTGGAGGATACGCTCACCTGTTGAAGCTCACACCTGGTGCCACCTGGAAGACCCACCCCCCTTGACACTCTTCACACCCGTAGAACGATGGATAGACAACGGCTGCTGACCACAGACACCAAGAGTCTCTCTGTTCTTTTGCTTTGGAGATTACTGCTGTGTTGCTTTGGAGATTACTGCTGTGTTTGCTTTGGAGATTACTGCTGTGTTGCTTTGGAGATTACGTGATGTGTGCTTGTGTTGCTTTGGAGATTACTGCTGTGTTGCTTTGGAGATTTAACTGCTGTGTTTGATTGGAGATTACTGATGTGTTGCTTTGAGATTACGATGTGTTTATGCTGTGTTGCTGGTGGAGAATACTGCTGTGTTTGCTTTGGTGATTACTGCTGTGTAGCTTTGGAGAATACTGCTGTGTCCGCAGTGGTTGCTTTGGAGATTACTGCTGTTTGGCTTTGGAGATTACATGCTGGGTTGCATTGGAGATTACCTGTGTTGCTTTGGAGATTACGATGTGTTGCTGTGTTTGCTATTGGAGATACTGCTGTGTTGCTTGGAGATTACTGATGTGTTGCTTTGGAGATTACTGATGTGTTAGCTGCGTAGCTTCGGGAGATTACTGATGTGTTGCATTTGGAGATTTAACTGCTGTGTTGCTTTGGAGATTACTGATGTGTTGCTTTGAGATTACTGATGTGTTGCTGCGTTGCTTTTGGAGATTACTGCTGAGTAGCTTTGGAGATTACTGAAGTGGTGCTTTGGAATTACTGATGTGTTGCTTTTGGAGATTACTGCCTGAGGTTGCTTTGGGAGATTACTGATGACTGAGTTTTGCTTTGATTACGGTATTTGGTGTGCTTGCTATTCATTAATGTAGATTTGGGTGTGTTTGCTTTGAATAATGTAGTTGATGTGTTGCCCTTTTGATTAAGATAACTAAGCTGATGTTTATGCTCTGATTAAGATAGTTGAACGTGTTTTGGCTTAAATTAAGATAGTTGGTGTGCTGCTTTGATTAATATAGTTGATTGCTTTATCTAATTAGTTGATTGTTGTCTTTAAATTAAGATAGTTGTGTGCTGCTTTAATAAAGAATAGTTGGTGAGCGTGTCATGATTTAGAATAGTTCGGAATGTTGCTTTAATTAAGATAGCTGATGCGTTGCTTTCATGAGATCTATCCGTCAGAAAAGTGTATTCAACTTATATTAAATCATGGTTATGGGTGTTTGACATTATCTTGAACTAACATTCCTCTGAGACACATGCTATACAATAAACGTTCCCTCTCTGTCTCCACTTTAGAGGAGACAGACAGCTCTACAATAAACGTCCCCTTCTGTCTCCACGTTTAGAGGAAACTCAGCTCTACAATAAACGTCCCTCTGTCTCCACGGAAGCACGCACCTCAATCATTCGGTCGAGAGACGACAACCCGAGGTCCTCGTGTAGAATCGATTCAGCGCATGTAAAAGAACCCACGGCCAAAAACAGGGTGTCTTTTTCACAAATCGGTGGAACAAAAATCACACTGTTGACAGAAAATACACCTGAAGGCAGATTTATTTTAAGGTTGGTGCTCTCTTTGTAGCGACCGGCGCTGTTCATGGGGAGAGCGAGCCGTTTCACATAGAAAAACAAAGTTTGTAGACAGAGAATATACAATGCAAATACAATACCTATGGTGCGTCTGTCACGAGTGTTGTGCGGCGACTGAAAACACAAGCATGCAGGTCAATAAGTGGTATTTCTTGTGCCACCTGGGGGCATCAAAACGTTGCATACATTCATATTTTTACATATGATGGAGTCTCCCGGCGTACCGACGGATGAGGTAGGCAGGCAGGCTTATCTATCGGTGTGTGTCCTCAATATGGAGAAGAGCCGATTCTGATGCGCAGCACTTCCCACAGGTGTTTGCAAGGGAAAACGTCTCAGAAGTTGAGCCCTGCTTCCTTCGCACACGCTTCTCCTTAATGCCAGCGTTCTCTTGTTTTCAACGTCTTTATTCCACTAGAGCACAGCATCCTCCAATGACAGCGGTCATGGGCATTAGTTTCCCAGGAAACGATGTCTATGTCACAGGCTTTGAGGTTTGTCTTCAAGGTGTCCTTGAAGCGCGTGCAGGGTCTCCCAAGTTCAAGGTGGCCTTCCTTCAGCTGGCCATACAAAAGCATCTTCGGGATCCTGCTGTATGTCATGCGGACAACGTGTCCTGTCCAGCGTAGCTGGCACTGATCAGCAGGCTTTCGATGCTGGGCAGGCCACTCCTCTCTAGGACCCTGGAGGTTGGAGACCCTGTCTTGCCACTTTATGCCGAGGATCCTTCGTAGGCCACTCTGGTGAAACTGCTCAGTTTTGAATGTGACGGCGATACGTCGTCACATGTTTCACAGCTGTACAACAAGGTGGTCAGCACAACACTTCTGTAGGTTTTGATTTTGGTGCTGAGCCTGATGCCTTTGTTATTCCACAGCCTGTTGTTGAGTCTGCCAAAGGGTGGAACTGCTTTGGCGATGTGCAGTGTCACTTCGCAAAGCCCAAACGATGCTGAGCGCCCTCAACAACAAAACCGCGAGCAAATCACCGTTACTTGTGTCATTCGAGGGAATTCAGATCGAGAAAACCGAATGCCTCTACGCTACCTAGTATTTAACGATCTCCTTCTCCAACTTTCCATCACATGTTACGTGTATTGTCCATTGAATATAGGATTGAACGGGCAGGTCAACAACTTGAAACAAAATGGCGTCGTTTGCGTTCGCGAAGAATATGAGCACACGCTTTGAATATGTTATGTGTACGCAATTGATTTTTGCCCATGACCTTCAGGGCTCAGCCAAGTAGATCTATAAAGTCCACTCCGTCGTATTGACTTTAGTATTTTCCGAAAAAGACCACTTGGGCGAATGAACATAGTGAAAGCCCGTACAACTGAAGTAAAACACACAAGCTTGTTATGTTGAGTATAATTCAAATGTAATGTTTAACACACTCAGTACGGCTATCCTCTTATTCTCCTCACACAGACCCCTCGTATGTCCAGTGGGTGTCTGAATGACCCAACCTTTAGCATCCGACGTCATAATTGTGGTATTCTTTGTCAACATTCACCTCTCCATAATAAGAGCCTTCCCGCTTGCAATGTTTGATGAAGGTACTTTGGGTGAAACGCAGTAACGTCGTCCCTTCGCCGTTCGAATGGAGAGAGTTAAAACAAAGACTCACTTTTGAATCACAAGTGAGTCAAAACTTAGTATGGGTTCTGTAAGGAGGGAAAAGGCACAGACAAAAAAGGAAGGACTACATTTGGATGGTCAATTTCGACAATATATTTTTTTTATGACGTATTCGTATTGATATGGTCTGTTTCGATATTATTGGCTTGAATAATTGTTATAAGTTTAATAATTTATGTACTTTGTTATGTGTTCGTATTGATATGATGTTGTGTTGATGTCACATGCCTTAAATAATTATATTTGTATTTGTATTTCTTTTTATCACAACAGATTTCTCTGTGTGAAATTCGGGCTGCCCTAGGGTGAAGCGCGTCGCTATGCTACAGCGCCACCCTTTTTTTTGTATTTTTCCTGCGTGCAGTTTTTTTTGTTTTTCCTAGTCGAAGTGGATTTTTCTACAGAATTTTGCAGGAACAACCCTTTTGTTGCGTCGGGTTCTTTTACGTGCGCTAAGTGCATGCTGCACTCGGGACCTCGGTTTATCGTCTCATCCGAATGACTAGCGTCCAGACCACCACCAAGTCAGTGGAGGGGGAGAAAATATCGGCGGCTGAGCCGGATTCGAACAGCGCGCTCAGATTCACTCTCGCTTCCTAGGTCGGACGCCGTTACCTCTATGCCATCACTCCACTGGTGATTATCTTACTTTGTTTTTCCTGTGTTACTATCCAAACCTTGGAGACGCCGACTTGGGAAAAAGCACAGTACCCCCATGACCACATGGACCTTTTCATCTAAGACAAAGTACCAAAGTGTCCGCTTATATTACCCATAGTAGTATATTCTGCATCAGTTCATCTTTTTCCTTTCTGTTCATTTTATTTTGCAACCAGTTTTGTTCTGAATTGGTACCTACATGTCACCAAGCTCAACAGCTAATGGCATTAAACATTTCATTGTTCAGTGGTAATAGTGTAAGTGTTCTCTCTCCCCCTCTCTCACACTGTGCGTTTTTGAGACTGTGTTGTGTTGTGGGTGTGCGCGCGCGCGCGCGGTGTGTGCATGCGCGCGCCCCGCGTGTGTGGTGTGTGTGTGAGTTCGTGTGTAGACTGTGTGTTTAAATTTCTGTATACATATACAGAAATTTAAACACACAGCTACACACGCACACACACACACACACACACACGCGCGCGCGCGCATGCACACACACGCGCGCGCGCGCGCACACACACACACACACAGTCTCAAACACACACAGAGTGAGAGAGAGAGAGAACACTGAACACTATACACTGAGCACTGAAATGTTTAATGCCATTAGCTGTTGAGCTCTGGTGACATTGTAGGTACAATTCAGAACAAAACTGGTTGCAAAACATAAAATGGAACAGAAAGGAAAAAGATGAATTGAAGCAGAATAAACTACTAAGGGATAAGCGACACTTTGGTACTTTGTCATTAGCTGAAAAGGTCCATGTGGCATGGAGGGTACTGTGCCTTTTTCCCAAGTCGCTCGTCTCCAAGGTTTGGACAGTACACAGGAAACAAAGTACATATAATCACCAGTGGAGTGATGGCCTAGAGGTAACGCGTCCGCCTAGGAAGCGAGAGAGAATCTGAGCGCGCTGGTTCGAATCACGGCTCAGCCGCCGATATTTTCTCCCCCTCCACTAGACCTTGAGTGGTGGTCTGGACGCTAGTCATTCGGATGAGACGATAAACCGAGGTCCCGAGTGCAGCATGCACTTAGCGCACGTAAAAGAACCCACGGCAACAAAAGGGTTGTTCCTGGCAAAATTCTGTAGAAAAATCCACTTCGATAGGAAAAACAAATGAAACTGCACGCAGGAAAAAATACCAAAAAAATGGGTGGCGCTGTAGTATAGCCCGAATTTCACACAGAGAAATCTGTTGTGATAAAAAGAAATACAAATACAAATATAATTATTTAAGCATGTGACATCAACACACATCATATCAATACGAACACATAACAAAGTACATAAATTATTAAACATATAACAATTATTCAAGCCTATAATATCGAAACACATCATATCAATACGAATACGTCATAAAAAAATATATTGTCGAAATTGACCATCCAAATGTAGTCCTTCCTTTTTTGTCTGTGCCTTTTCCCTCCTTACAGAACCCATACTAAGTTTTTGACTCACTTGTGTAAACAAAGTGAGTCTATGTTTTAACTCTCTCCATACGAACGGCGAAAGAGACGACGTTAACAGCGTTTCACCCCAATTACCATCATCAAAACATTGCAAGCGGAAGGCTCTTATACTGAAGAGGTGAATGTTGACAAAGAATACCACAATTCTGACGACGGAAGCTAAAGGTTGGGTCATTCAGACACCCACTGGACATCCGAGGGGTCTGTGTAGAGGAGAAAAGAGGACTAGCCGTACTGAGTGAGTTAAACATTACATTTTGAAATTATACTCAATACACAACAAGCTTGTGTGTTTTACTCTCAGTGTACGGGGCTTTCAGTATGTTCATTCGCCCAAGTGGTCTTTTTCGGAAAATACTAAAATCAATACGACGAGTGGACTTTATAGATTACTGGCTGAACCCTGAAGGTCATGGGCAAAAATCAATTGCGTACACATAACATATTCAAAGCGCGTGCTCATATTCTTCGCGAACGCAAACGACGCCATTTTGTTTCAAGTTGTTGACCTGCCCGTTCAATCCTATATTCAATCGACAATACACGATAACATGTGATGGAAAGTTGGAGAAGGAGATCGTTAAATCCTAGGTAGCGTAGGCATTCGGTTTTCTCGATCTGAATTCCCTCGAATGACACAGGTAACGGTGATTTGCTCGCGGTTTTGTTGTTGAGGGCGCACAGCAACGTTTGGGCTTTGCAGAAGTGACACTGCGCATCGCCAAAGCCAGTTCCACCTTTGGCAGACTCAACAACAGGCTGTGGAATAACAAAGGCATCAGGCTCAGCACCAAAATCAAAACCTACAGAGCTGTGGTGCTGACCACCTTGTTGTACTGCTGTGAAACATGGACGACGTATCGCCGTCACATTCAACAACTTGAGCAGTTTCACCAGAGATGCCTACGAAGGATCCTCGGCATAAAGTGGCAAGACAGGGTCTTCAACCTCCAGGTCCTAGAGAGGAGTGGCCTGCCCAGCATCGAAAGCCTGCTGATCCAGTGCCAGCTACGCTGGACAGGACACGTTGTCCGCATGACCTACAGCAGGATCCCGAAGATGCTTTTGTATGGCCAGCTGAAGGAAGGCCACCGTGAACTTGGGAGACCCTGCAAGCGCTTCAAGGACACCTTGAAGACAAACCTCAAAGCCTGTGACATAGACATCGTTTCCTGGGAAACTAATGCCCTTGACCTCTCTCACTGGAGGATGCTGTGCTCTAGTGGAATAAAGACGTTTGAAAACAAGAGAACGCTGGCCATTAAGGAGAAGCGTGAGCGAAGGAAGCAGGGCTCAACTTCTGGAGACGTTTTCCCTTGCAACACCTGTGGGAAGTGCTGCGCATCCAGAATCGGCCTCTTCTCCCATATGAGGACACACACCGACAGATAAGCCTGCCTGCCTACTCATCCGTCGGTACGACGGGAGACTCCATCATATGTAAAATATGAATGTATGCAACGTTTTGATGCCCCCAGGTGGCACAAGAAATACACTTTTTGACTTGCATTGCCTTGTGTTTCAGTGCCGACACAGGTGACAGACAAATAGGTATTGTATTGCACTGTATTATTCTCTTGTTACAACTTTTTTTTTCTATGTGAAAATCTGGCTGCTCTCCCCATGAACAGCGCGTCGCTACAAAGAGAGCACCACCTTTAAAAATAAATCTGCCTTCAGGTGTATTTTCCTGTCAAAGTGGATTTTTTTCTACCGATTTGTGAAAAAAAGACAACCCCTTTTTTGCCGTGGGTTCTTTTACATGCGCTTAATCGATTCTACACGAGGGACCTCGGGTTATCGTCTCGTCCGAATGATTGAGGTGCGTGCTTCCGTGGAGACAGAGGGGACGTTTATTGTAGAGCTGTGTCTCAGAGGAATGTTAAGTTCAAGATAATGTCAGACACCCATAACCATGATTTAATATATGTTGAATACAATTTTCTGACGGATAGATCTCATGAAAGCAACGCATCAGCTATCTTAATTAAAGCAACATACCAACTATTCTAATCATAGCAGCACACCAACTATCTTAATTAAAGCAGCACACCAACTATCTTAATTAAAGCAACACATCAACTACATTAGATAAAGCAATCAACTATATTAATCAAAGCAGCACACCAACTATCTTAATTAAAGCAACACGTCAACTATCTTAATCAAAGCAACACATCAGCTTAGTTATCTTAATCAAAGCAACACATCAACTACATTAATCAAAGCAACACACCAAACTACATTAATGAAAGCAGCACACCAACTACCTTAATCAAAGCAACACATCAGTCATCAGTAATCTCCAAAGCAACACAGCAGTAATCTCCAAAGCAACACATCAGTAATCTCCAAAGCAACACATCAGTAATCTCCAAAGCAACACAGCAGTAATCTCCAAAGCAACGCAGCAACACATCAGTAATCTCCAAAGCAACACATCAGTAATCTCCAAAGCAACACAGCAGTAATCTCCAAAGCAACACATCAGTAATCTCCAAAGCAACGCAGCAACACATCAGTAATCTCCAAAGCAACACATCAGTAATCTCCAAAGCAACACAGCAGTAATCTCCAAAGCAACACAGCAACACATCAGTAATCTCCAAAGCAACACAGCAGTAATCTCCAAAGCAACACAGCAGTAATCTCCAAAGCAACACAGCAGTAATCTCCAAAGCAACACAGCGACACAGCAGTAATCTCCAAAGCAACACAGCAGTAATCACCAAAGCAACACAGCAGTAATCTCCAAAGCAACACAGCAACACATCAGTAATCTCCAAAGCAACACATCAGTAATCTCCAAAGCAACACAGCAGTAATCTCCAAAGCAACACAGCAGTAATCTCCAAAGCAACACAGCAACACATCAGTAATCTCCAAAGCAACACAGCAGTAATCTCCAAAGCAACACAGCAGTAATCTCCAAAGCAACACAGCAGTAATCTCCAAAGCAAAAAAACAGAGAGACTCTTGGTGTCTGTGGTCAGCAGCCGTTGTCTATCCATCGTTCTACGGGTGTGAAGAGTGTCAAGGGGGGTGGGTCTTCCAGGTGGCACCAGGTGTGAGCTTCAACAGGTGACCGTATCCTCCAGATCACAGTGCTGACTGTCCTGGCTGCACCTGGTGTGCCGGGTTGACACGACATCACCACTACTGTTCCCTTCACACACCGCGCGCGTGTAGTATCTGAAAATGTCACACACTACGTGTAGTATCTGAACACGTCACACACTACGTGTAGTATCTGAACACGTCACACACCGCGTGTAGTATCTGAAAATGTCACATACTACGTGTAGTATCTGAACACGTCACACACTACGTGTAGTATCTGAACACGTCACACACCACGTGTAGTATCTGAAAATGTCACATACTACGTGTAGTATCTGAACACGTCACACACTACGTGTAGTATCTGAACACGTCACACACTACGTGTAGTATCTGAAAATGTCACACACAGCGTGTAGTATCTGAAAATGTCACACACCGTGTGTAGTATCTGAACACGTCACACACTACGTGTAGTATCTGAACACGTCACACACCGCGTGTAGTATCTGAACACGTCACACACCACGTGTAGTATCTGGAAATGTCACACACCGCCTGTAGTATCTGAAAATGTCACACACTACGTGTAGTATCTGAAAATGTCACACACTTTGTGTAGTATTTGAAAATGTCACACACCACGTGTAGTATCTGAAAATGTCACACATCGCGTGTATTATCTGAAAATGTCACACACTACGTGTAGTATCTGAAAATGTCACACACCGCCTGTAGTATCTGAAAATGTCACACACCACGTGTAGTATCTGAACACGTCACACACCGCCTGTAGTATCTGAAAATGTCACACACTACGTGTAGTATCTGAACACGTCACACACCGCCCGTAGTATCTGAAAATGTCACACACCGCGTGTAGTATCTGAAAATGTCACACACCGCGTGTAGTATCTGAAAATGTCACACACCGCCTGTAGTATCTGAAAATGTCACACACTACGTGTAGCATCTGAACACGTCACACACCACGTGTAGTATCTGCAAATGTCACACACCGCCTGTAGTATCTGAAAATGTCACACACTACGTGTAGCATCTGAACACGTCACACACTACGTGTAGTA
>NC_134906.1:7778918-7803918 GCF_041734735.1 Babylonia areolata | reverse complement strand
CTGTTGGGATCCATGATGTCATGGAGAGGGGGTCACTGTTGGGATCCATGGTGTCATGGAGAGAGAGGGTCACTGTTGGGATCCATGGTGTCATGGAGAGGGGGAGGGGTCACTGTTGGGATCCATGGTGTCATGGAGAGGGGGAGGGGTCACTGTTGGGATCCATGGTGTCATGGAGAGGGGGGGTCACTGTTGGGGTCCATGGTGTCATGGAGGGGTCACTGTTAGGATCCACGGTGTCATGGAGAGGGTCACTGTTGGGATCCACGGTGTCATAGAGGGGTCACTGTTGGGATCCATGGTGTCATGGAGGGGTCACTGCTGGGATCCACGGTGTCATGGAGGGGGGGGTCACTGTTGGGATCCACGGTGTCATGGAGAGGGTCACTGTTGGGATCCACGGTGTCATGGAGGGGTCACTGTTGGGATCCATGGTGTCATGGAGGGGTGGGCCACTGTTGGGATCAACTGCCGTTCATTCCTCTACTCAGTGCAGTTAACGACTCAAAAACAACAACAACAACAATACAAAACACACACACACACACACACACACACACACACAACTGCTCACGTGATGGCGCCCCACAACTGACCTGCATCCACATGGAGAGCTATTCATGTGTCTGTTCTAACCTGTACATGTTTGTTTTTTCTGTGTGTTCTCACCTGTGCATGGCTGTTGTGTGTGCGTGTTCCCACCTGTATATGTTTGTTTTTCTGTGTTCTCATCTGTATAAGGCTGTTCTTCTGTGTGTTCTCACCTGAAAATGGCTGTTTTCCTCTGAGTGTTCTCACCTGCACGTGTCAGTTCCACTGTAAGTGTTCTCACCTGGACATGTCTGTTCCACTTAAGTGTTCTCACCTGGATAAGTCTGTTCCGCTGTAAGTGTTCTCACCTGTACATGTCTATTCCACTTAAGTGTTCTCACCTGTACATGGCTGTTCCACTGTGTGTGTTCTCACCTGTACATGTCTGTTCCACTGTGTGTGTTCTCACCTGGACATGGCTGTTTCTTGCAAGGTGTGCTCCTCGTCTCTGTCGAGTTGCCAGTGCATGTCTTGCCGCCGTACTGAGGGGACGGATCAGTGCAGTCACGCTGACGTCTCTGTGTCAGCCGTCCACTGCCACAGGTCACGCTACAGCTACCGCTGGTCTGCCAGCTGCTCCAGCCACTCCATCCGCCGTCAACTGGACACACAGTGCTGCAGTTACTGTTCACCGTTTGGACACAGTAAGGGGGTCCTCATAGACATCAACATGCCACGTGAACTAACATTTCCTTACTAGAGAGCAGAAATCATGATTTCTGCTCATTCCCCTGCTCGCAATTACAAGAAAAGAAATACAAATTCTAGAACACAAACAGTGACACTTACTACACCATCGACGTGTTTACTGCATATGAATATTCAAAAGTGGATACTGAATAACTGAACAGAACACCCATGATTCGATCCCGCCAGCAGGCCAGTCTTTTTTTGATTCACTTGTGTAAACAAAGTGAGTATGTTTTAATCCAGTGTTCGGTTGTCTGTGTGTGTGTGTGTGTGTGTGTGTGTGTGTGTGTGTGTGTCTGTGTGTCTGTGTGTGTCTGTGTGTCCGTGGTAAACTTTAACATTGCCATTTTCTCTGCAAATACACCAAATTTGACATAGAAATAGGAAAAATTCAGTTCTTTCCAGTCATCTTCTTTAAAACAATATTGCACCTCTGGGATGGGCACAAAAAAAGCCAATTTATATGCAAACTGAATTTACTGTTTTTTTGGGTTTTTTTTTAATTCTCTAAACTTGGCACTTTTATCTGATATTCTGACACAACAACAAGAGCTACTGACACTGATACTGATACTGTTCCAATGTGTGTGTTCTCACCTGGACATGGCTGTTTCCTGCAAGGTGTGCTCCTCGTCTCTGTCGAGTTGCCAGTGCACGTCTTGCCGCCGTACTGAGGGGACGGATCAGTGCAGTCACGCTGACGTCTCTGTGTCAACCGTCCACTGCCACAGGTCACGCTACAGCTACCGCTGGTCTGCCAGCTGCTCCAGCCACTCCATCCGCCGTGAACTGGACACACAGTGCTGTAGTTACTGTTCACCGTTTGGACACAGTAAGGGGGTCCTCACAGACGTCAACATGCCACGAGAACTAACATTTCCTTACAGGAGAGCAGAAATCATGATTTCTGCTCATGCCCCTGTTCTCCAAATGAATATTCATATCATGTTCTAATTCCTTCCTGTCATTTGTGTTTTGCCCTTTTATTGACTCACTTGTGTAAACAAAGTGAATCTATTTTATAACCCGGTGTTCTGTTGTGTGTATGTGTGTCTGTCTGTGTGTTCGTGGTAAACTATAAGACTTTCTCTAGAAACACTTTGTCTGCCAATACCAAATGTGGCTTTACCATATGTGGAAAAATCCTCACAGTGATACCATTAATAGGTTGTAAGTCTCCCGTATTTAGCTGTATTTCCGGATCATTTATGGTTTATTTCGTTGAGGCTCGTTCCAGAATCTGAAAACGCCATTTACCGCTTCCCAGTCGCCAAAACGTAGGCGTGTTCTCACCTGTACATGACTGTTCCACTGTGTGTGTTCTCACCTGTACATGGCTGTTCCACTGTGTGTGTTCTCACCTGTACATGACTGTTCCACTGCATGTGTTCTCACCTGGACATGGCTGTTTCCTGCAAGGTGTGCTCCTCGTCTCTGTCGAGTTGCCAGTGCACGTCTTGCCGCCGTACTGAGGGGACGGATCAGTGCAGTCACGCTGACGTCTCTGTGTCAGCCCTCCACTGCCACAGGTCACGCTACAGCTACCGCTGGTCTGCCAGCTGCTCCAGCCACTCCATCCGCCGTCAACTGGACACACAGTGCTGCAGTTACTGTTCACCGTTTGGACACAGTGAGGGGGTCCTCACAGACGTCAACATGCTCCGTGAACTAACATTTCATTACTGGAGAGCAGAAAATGATATTTCTGCTCATGCCCCTGTTCTCCAAATGAATATTCATACCATGTTCTTATTCCTTCCTGTCATTTGTATTTTGCCCTTTTATTGACTCACATGTGTAAACAAAGTGAATCTATATTATAACCCGGTGTTCTGTTGTGTGTATGTGTGTCTGTCTGTGTGTTCGTGGTAAACTATAAGACTTTCTCTAGAAACACTTTGTCTGCCAATACCAAATGTGGCTTTACCATATGTGGAAAAATCTTCACAGTGATACCATTAATAGGTTGTAAGTCTCCCGTATTTAGCTGTATTTCTGGATCATTTATGGTTTATTTCGTTGAGGCTCGTTCCAGAATCTGAAAACGCCATTTACCGCTTCCCAGTCGCCGAAACGTAGGCGTGTTCTCACCTGTACATGACTGTTCCACTGTGTGTGTTCTCACCTGTACATGGCTGTTCCAATGTGTGTGTTCTCACCTGCACATGACTGTTCCCACGTGTGTGTTCTCACCTGGAAATGGTTGTTCCACTGTGTGTGTTCTCACCTGGACATGGCTGTTTCCTGCAACGTGTGCTCCTCGTCTCAGTCGAGTTGCCAGTGCACGTCTTGCCGCCGTACTGAGGGGACGGATCAGTGCAGTCACGCTGACGTCTCTGTGTCAGCCCTCCACTGCCGCAGGTCATGCTACAGCTACCGCTGGTCTGCCAGCTGCTCCAGCCACTCCATCCGCCGTCAACTGGACACACAGTGCTGCAATTACTGTTCACCGTTTTGACACAGTAAAGGGGTCCTCATAGAGGTCCACATGCCACGTGAACTAACATTTCATTACTGGAGAGCAGAAATAGCATGTTCTTATTCCTTCCTGTCATTTGTATTTTGCCGATTTATTGACTCACTTGTGTAAACAAAGTGAGTCTGTGTTATTACCCGATGTTCAGTTGTATGACATGTGTGTATGTGTGTGTGTGTGCGTGTGTGTGTGTGTGTGTGTGTTTGTGTGTGTGTGTGTGTGTTTGTCAGTCTGTCTGTATGTATGTATGCATGTATGTATGTATGTCAGTGAGTCTGTGGTAAACTTTAAGATTGCCTTTTTCTCTGGAAATACTTTGTCTGCCAATACAAAATGTGGATATAACATATTTGGGGAAAAAAATCTTCATAGTCATGCCAATAATAGATTGTAATCTCCCGAATTAAGCCGTATTTCCGGATCATTTATGGTTTATTTCGTTGAAGCTCGTTCCGGATTCCAACAAACGCAGTTTACCGCTTCTCAATTGCTGGAACGTTGGCTATGCTTGGTTAGAATTCGATATAACATCTATTTTCGTGTTCGCAATTACAAGAAAAGAAATACAAATTCTAGAACACAAACAGTGACACTTACTACACCATCGACGTGTTTACTGCATATGAATATTCAAAAGTAGATACTGAATAACTGAACAGAACACCCATGATTCGATCCCGCCCGCAGGCCAGTCTTTTTTTTTTTTTTTTACTCACTTGTGTAAACAAAGTGAGTCTATATTTTAACCCAGTGTTCGGTTGTGTGTGTATGTGTGTGTGTGTGTGTGTGTGTGTGTGTGTGTGTGTGTCTGTGTCTGTGTGTCTGTGGTAAACTTTAACATTGCCATTTTCTCTGCAAATACACCAAATTTGGCATAGAAATAGGAAAGATTCAGTTCTTTCCAGTCATCTTCTTTAAAACAATATTGCACCTCTGGGATGGGCACAAAAAAAGCCAAATTATATGTAAATTGAATTTACTGTTATATTTATATTTTTTATTCTCTAAACTTAGCACTTTGATCTGATATTCTGACACAACAACAAGAGCTACTGACACTGATACTGATACTGTTCCAATGTGTGTGTTCTCACCTGGACATGGCTGTTTCCTGCAAGGTGTGCTCCTCGTCTCTGTCGAGTTGCCAGTGCACGTCTTGCCGCCGTACTGAGGGGACGGATCAGTGCAGTCACGCTGACGTCTCTGTGTCAACCGTCCACTGCCACAGGTCACGCTACAGCTACCGCTGGTCTGCCAGCTGCTCCAGCCACTCCATCCGCCGTCAACTGGACACACAGTGCTGCAGTTACTGTTCACCGTTTGGACACAGTGAGGGGTCCTCATAAACATCAGAAGGCACAAGGCCTTGTTATCAAGTTATGTACACACCAGTATGTATTTTATGATAGCTCTTAATTTTAATCACTCGCTTTTAGTTTTAGCAAACTTTGGTTTATCATTGTAACTGCATCACTGAACTTTCATTGTAGAAACACAGACGTCATGCAAAAGAGTTGTACCTGGCTGATCCTGTGTGTGTGTTTCTTCACCTATGCATCGCTGTTCATGTCTGCGTTCTCACCTGTACATGACTGTTGCTTTGTATATGTATTGTCATCTGTACCTTTCTGTTCCTCTGTGTGTTCTCACCTGCTCATGTCTGTTCCTCTGTGTATGTTCTCACCAGTACATGTCTGTTCCACTGTATGTGTTCTCACCTGTACCTGTCTGTTCCACTGTGTATGTGTGTGTTCTCACCTGTACCTGTCTGTTCCACTGTGTGTGTTCTCACCTGTACCTGTCTGTTCCACTGTGTGTGTTCTCACCTGTACATGGCTGTTCCAGTGTGTTCTCACCTGTACATGGCTGTTCCACTGTGTGTGTTCTCACCTGTACATGGCTGTTCCACTGTGTGTGTTCTCACCTGTACATGGCTGTTTCCCACAAAATGTGGAGCTGTGTTGTGTAGAGCCTCCACTGCAGACCCTGCCACCGTGTCTGGGGCTGGGGTTACTGCAGGAGCGGGATCGCGTTTTGGTCTGCCGTCCACTGCCACAGGTCACGCTACAGCTACCGCTGGTCTGCCAGCTGCTCCAGCCACTCCATCCGCCGTCAACTGGACACACAGTGCTGCAGTGACTGTTCACCGTTTGGACACAGTAAGGGGGTCCTCATAGACGTCAACATGCCACGAGAACTAACATTTCCTTACAGGATTTCTGCTCATGCCCCTGTTCTCCAAATGAATATTCATATCATGTTCTAATTCCCTCCTGTCATTTGTGTTTTGCCCTTTTATTGACTCACTTGTGTAAACAAAGTGAGACTATGTTACAACCTGGTGTTCAGTTGTGTGTGCGTGCGTGTGTGTGTGTGTGTGTTTACGTATGCATGTATGTATATATGTTTGTGTGTCCGTGGTAAACTTTAAGTTTGCTATTTTCTCTGGAAAAACTTTGTCTGCCAATACCAAATTTGGCTTTAACATATAAGGAAAAAATCTTCACAGTGATACCAATAATAGGTTGTAAGTGTCCCGAATTAAGCCGTATTTCCGGATAATTTATGGTTTATTTCGTTGAGGCTCGTTCCGGAATCCAAAAACGCAATTTACCGCCTCTCAATTGCTGGAACTTAGGCTATGCTTGGTTAGAATTCGGTATAACATCGCTCTTCTTGTTCGCAATTACAAGAAAGGAAATACAAATTCTTGACAGAACACAAACAGTGACACTTACTGCACCATCGACGTGTTCACTGCATATGAATATTCAAAAGTGGATACTGAATAACTGAACAGAACATCCATGATTTGATCCCACCAGCAGGCCAGCTTTTTTTTTTTTTTTTTTTTTTTTTTTTTTTTTTTTTGTAATTGTTTGTTGGTTGTTGGGGTTTAAAAATTTTTTTTTTAATTGTTTTTATGTGTGTACATTTGAACCTGTACATACCTAAATGCCTTCTCAACTGGATATGTTGTGTTTCTCTGTGTTTTTGTGTTCTCACCTGCACATGGCTGTTCCACTGTGCGTGTTTTCATCTGAAAAGGGCTATTCCACTTTGTGTGTTTTCACCTGCACATGGCTTTTCCATTGTGCGTGTTCTCACCTGGACATGGCTGTTTCCTGCAAGGTGTGCTTCTCGTCTCTGTCGAGTTGCCAGTGCACGTCTTGCCGCCGTACTGAGGGGACGGATCAGTGCAGTCACGCTGACGTCTCTGTGTCAACCGTCCACTGCCACAGGTCACGCTACAGCTACCGCTGGTCTGCCAGCTGCTCCAGCCACTCCATCCGCCGTCAACTGGACACACAGTGCTGCAGTTACTGTTCACCGTTTGGACACAGTAAGGGGGTCCTCACAGACGTCAACATGCCACGAGAACTAACATTTCATTACTGGAGAGCATAAATAGCATGTTCTTATTCCTTCCTGTCTTTTGTGTTTTGCCCTTTTATTGACTCACTTGTGTAAACAAAGTGAATCTATTTTATAACCCGGTGTTCTGTTGTGTGTATGTGTGTCTGTCTGTGTGTTCGTGGTAAACTATAAGACTTTCTCTAGAAACACTTTGTCTGCCAATACCAAATGTGGCTTTACCATATGTGGAAAAATCCTCACAGTGATACCATTAATAGGTTGTAAGTCTCCCGTATTAAGCCGTATTTCTGGATCATTTATGGTTTATTTCGTAGAGGCTCGTTCCAGAATCTGAAAACGCCATTTACCGCTTCCCAGTCGCCGAAACGTAGGCGTGTTCTCACCTGTACATGACTGTTCCACTGTGTGTGTTCTCACCTGTACATGACTGTTCCAATGTGTGTGTCCTCACCTGGACATGGCTGTTTCCTGCAAGGTGTGCTCCTCGTCTCTGTCGAGTTGCCAGTGCACGTCTTGCCGCCGTACTGAGGGGACGGATCAGTGCAGTCACGCTGACGTCTCTGTGTCAACCGTCCACTGCCACAGGTCACGCTACAGCTACCGCTGGTCTGCCAGCTGCTCCAGCCACTCCATCCGCCGTCAACTGGACACACAGTGCTGCAGTTACTGTTCACCGTTTGGACACAGTAAGGGGGTCCTCATAGAGGTCCACATGCCACGAGAACTAACATTTCCTTACAGGATTTCTGCTCATGCCCCTGTTCTCCAAATGAATATTCATATCATGTTCTTATTCCTTCTTGTCATTTGTGTTTTGCCCTTTTATTGACTCACTTGTGTAAACAAAGTGAGTCTATGTTACAACCTGGTGTTCAGTTGTGTGTGTGTGTGTGTGTGTGTGTGTGTGTGTGTGTGTGTGTGTGTGTGTGTGTGTGTACATATGCATGTATGTATATATGTTTGTGTGTCCGTGGTAAACTTTAAGTTTGCTATTTTCTCTGGAAAAACTTTGTCTGCCAATACCAAATAAGGCTTCAACATAGATGGACAAAATCTTCACAGTGATACCAATAATAGGTTCTAAGTCTCCCGAATTAAGCTGTATTTCCAGATCATTTATGGTTTATTTCGTTGAGGTTCGTTCCGGAATCTGAAAACGCCATTTACCGCTTCCCAGTCGCCGAAACGTAGGCGTGTTCTCACCTGTACATGACTGTTCCACTGTGTGTGTTCTCACCTGTACATGGCTGTTCCACTGTGTGTGTTCTCACCTGTACATGACTGTTCCACTGTGTGTGTTCTCACCTGTACATGGCTGTTCTACTGTGTGTGTTCTCACCTGTACATGGCTGTTCTACTGTGTGTGTTCTCACCTGTACATGACTGTTCCACTGTGTGTGTTCTCACCTGGACATGGCTGTTTCCTGCAAGGTGTGCTCCTCGTCTCTGTCGAGTTGCCAGTGCACGTCTTGCCGCCGTACTGAGGGGACGGATCAGTGCAGTCACGCTGACGTCTCTGTGTCAACCGTCCACTGCCACAGGTCACGCTACAGCTACCGCTGGTCTGCCAGCTGCTCCAGCCACTCCATCCGCCGTCAACTGGACACACAGTGCTGCAGTTACTGTTCACCGTTTGGACACAGTAAGGGGGTCCTCACAAACATCAGAAGGTATAAGGCCTTGTTATCAAGTTATGTACATGCCAGTATGTATTTTATGATAGCTCTTAATTTGAATCACTCGCTTTTAGTTTTAGCAAACTTCGGTTTATCATTGTGACTGCATCACTGAACTTTCATTGTAGAAACACAGACGTCATGCAAAAGAGTTGAAACTGGCTAATCCTGTGTTTGTTTCTTCACCTATACATCGCCGTTCATGTCTGCGTTCTAACCTGTACATGACTGTTGCTTTGTATATGTATTCTCATCTGTACCTATCCGTTCCTCTGTGTTTTACATGTACCTTTCTGTTCCTCAGTGTGTTCTCACCTGCACATGTCTGTCCCACTGTGTGTGTTCTCACCTGTACATGACTGTTCCACTGTGCGTGTTCTCACCTGTACATGGGTGTTCCATAGTGTGTTCTTACCTGTACATGGGTGTTCCACTGTGTGTGTTCTCACCTGTACCTGTCTGTTCCACTGTGTATGTGTGTGTTCTCACCTGTACCTGTCTGTTCCACTGTGTGTGTTCTCACCTGTACATGGCTGTTTCAGTGTGTGTGTTCTCACCTGTACCTGTCTGTTCCACTGTTTGTTCTTACCTGTACATGTTAGTTCCACTGTGTGTGTTTTAACCTGTATATGTCTGTTCCACTGTGTGTGTTCTCACCTGTACATGGCTGTTCCATAGTATGTGTTCTCACCTGGACATGGCTGTTTCCCACAAAATGTGGAGCTGTGTTGTGTAGAGCCTCCACTGCAGACCCTGCCACCGTGTCTGGGGCTGGGGTTACTGCAGGAGCGGGATCGCGTTTTGGTCTGCCGTCCACTGCCACAGGTCACGCTACAGCTACCGCTGGTCTGCCAGCTGCTCCAGCCACTCCATCCGCCGTCAACTGGACACACAGTGCTGCAGTTACTGTTCACCGTTTGGACACAGTAAGGGGGTCCTCATAAACATCAGAAGGCACAAGGCCTTGTTATCAAGTTATGTACACGCCAGTATGTATTTTATGATAGCTCTTAATTTTAATGACTCGCGTTTAGTTTTAGCAAACTTTGGTTTATCATTGTGACTGCATCACTGAACTTTCATTGTAGAAACACAGACGTCATGCAAAAGAGTTGAAACTGGCTAATCCTGTGTTTGTTTCTTCACCTATACATCGCCGTTCATGTCTGCGTTCTAACCTGTACATGACTGTTGCTTTTGCATGTGTATTCTCATCTGTACCTATCCGTTCCTCTGTGTGTTTTACCTGTACCTTTCTGTTCCCCAGTGTGTTCTCACCTGTACATGGCTGTTCCACTGTGTGTGTTCTCACCTTACATGGCTGTTCCATAGTGTGTGTTCTCACCTGTACATGGCTGTTCCATAGTGTGTGTTCTCACCTGTACATGGCTGTTCCATAGTGTGTATTCTCACCTGGACATGGCTGTTTCCCACAAAATGTGGAGCTGTGTTGTGTAGAGCCTCCACTGCAGACCCTGCCACCGTGTCTGGGGCTGGGGTTACTGCAGGAGCGGGATCGCGTTGTGGTCTGCCGTCCACTGCCACAGGTCACGCTACAGCTACCGCTGGTCTGCCAGCTGCTCCAGCCACTCCATCCGCCGTCAACTGGACACACAGTGCTGCAGTTACTGTTCACCGTTTGGACACAGTAAGGGGGTCCTCATAGACATCAGAAGACACAAGGCCTTGTTATCAAGTCATGTACACGCAAGTATGTATTTTATGATAGCTCTTAATTTTAATCACTCGCTTACAGTTTTAGCAAACTTTGGTTAATCATTGTGACACACAGTACTGCAGTTACTCTTCAAACTTCAGATTTCGGACTTGATCATGTCCTCATGAAATAAGAAAAAAAAATTCCTTGCAAGCACGTAAAACGACAAAATACAATCATGAAGACAGACCCAAACGTTCACTCACCCCTCCCTTCACCTCTCCCTATTCTGATGGTACTGTGTTCGAAACTAAACGTTTTGTTTACGAAACCACCCTGTGTGTCTCGGGTACTCTGCAAGGCATGATGACGTGGTGAACATGTAGAACTGATTGCCTGATCTTCTGTGTTTAATAATAATAATAATAATAATAATAATGGATACTTCTATAGCACACTATCCAGAAATCTGCTCTAGGTGCTTTACAAAAACGCTTTTGTTAACATAATACATCATATCTATGTTACATACACACACCAGAATGTGACTACACACACACACACACACACGCGCGCGCGCGCGCGCGCTGCATACATACATTTTAACATACATGTGTATCTAACAGCTACCCTAACACATATGCACACATAGGCAGGCACAAACTTAAATAAACACACGCACACGCACACACAATACACATTCATATACATGCATGTAGTTATGTACACATACATATGTATACACACATAGTCAAGCACAGCTAACGCAAAGGAAGTGGACCTGCCACAATTGAACTTATTGCTGAGGGAAAAGGTGAGTTTTGAGACGAGATTTAAAAGATGCGAGGGAATCAGAATGACGGAGGTTATCAGGGAGCTTGTTCCACGTCTTTGTTGTCAACACGTTTCAAATTATCGGCACTGCTGTGAGTATGATAATCTGTCATCTCCAGCTAACTCACTACGTCCTGTCTAAGTTCAGTTCAATTCAGTTACTCGAGAAGACATTCCTGTGTTTGGACAAATCCATATATGCAACACTACATCTGTTATGCAAATGCCTGACCAGCAGCGTAAAGCAGCGCGCTTCGTCAAGCCTTGAGAGAAAAAAATAATAATATGAAGTGATGATTAAAGTTTCTAATTAATCGAAAAAGAACTACATTTGGTGCAATGATGGAGCAATTCATTCACATGTAACATTCAGCACATATCATTCATTGTGATGTAACATTCAGTATATTGTTCATTGTGATGTAACATTCAGCATGCATCGTTCATTATGATGTAACACTCAGTATATTGTTCATTGTAATGTAACATTCAGCATATATCGTTCATTGCGATGTTACATTCAGCAAATACCGTTCATTGCGATGTTACATTCAGCAAATACCGTTCATTATTCTGATATAGGTTGGCCCCAACTGGCCCTACTGTCTTAAAAAGTTTACTCAGTTTATTCAATCAATCAATGTCTCACGTCAAGCAATATACCGATTATACTGAAAAACCAAAGAAAATATTTTTCTCTTTCCTTTCCTTAAAGACGCATTTACAACAAAACTTCAGATGGTTCAGACTTGCAATTATATCTCAAATACAACGATCATAATATTTGAATGTCAACAACAACAAAAATGAAGTAAAAAGAATTTAAACGATCACTAATTTTCACAGTTTGTCACATATCTGTTTTCTGATACTTTTCTTGGTATTTTTCAGAACATGCTTCACCATTTTTAACCGAAATTACTCAAAAATAGCCAAAGGTGAATGACAAGATATAAATTCAATATAAATGACATAAAGCAAGGTTTGAACCTTTGACACACAGCACACAGCCAAAAGGCTAAAGCGTCAGAAGAGAAGAATTCAATCCTCCCATCAACGAAGATTACCCTTCACATTCAAAACGATACTCACCTCTGGGACATGGCTTGTAACACCTTTCCCTGAAAAACAAACAACACGTCTTACCAGAAATCAGCATGCACGTGCATCATTCTGGAAATAATCACTTTGATGTTCAGGGCAGACGTTAGTGACAATGGAACATGTTCCCATTGTTCGACAATGGCTTGTGTGTGTGTCTCTCTCTCTCTCTGTGTGTGTGTGTGTGTGTGTGTGTGTGTGTGTGAATAGAATAGAATAGAATAGATTTTATTGTCATGAAACCGTAAGGTTTATAAGACACAAGTGCAATGGTAAATAAATGAATGAATGAAAAACACACAATTAATCTATCAGTTAATGCAGTAAATTGCAGCAGCATTCATAAACAAATTTTCCTAATCTTGTTTGTATATATCCATCATCTGTTAGCATCACCTGTCTGGGAATATTTCCTGTGTTATTCGAATTTTGAATATCTTTAAAAAAAATTGTTGCCTTAAGGTTTTATATTTAATACAATGATCAGGAAGATGGATTTCGTCTTCCAGGATGTTACACTTGTTGCACAATCTGTCTTCTTGTGTGTGTGTGTGTGTGTGTGTGTGTGTGTGTGTGTGTGCGTGTGTGTGTGTGTGTGTGTGTGCATGTGTGTGTGTGTGTGCGTGCGTGAGAGAGAGAGAGAGAGAGAGAGAGAGAGAGAAATAACGGCGCAACAGCCGAATGGTTAAAGTGTTGAAATTTCAATCTGAGGGTCCCGAGCTCGAATCTCGGCGACGGCGCCTGGTGGGTAAAGGGTGGAGATTTTTCCGATCTTCCAGTCAACATATGTGCAGACCTGCAAGTGCCTGAACCCCCTTCATGTGCATACGCATGCAGAAGATCAAATACGCACGTTAAAGATCCTGTAATCCATGTCAGCGTTCAGTGGGTTATAGAAACAAGAACATACTCAGCATGCACACCCCGAAAACGGAGTATGGCTGCATACATGGCGGGGTAAATGAACAAAACGGTCATAAATGTAAAATGTTACATGTTTGTCTGAGTGTGCATGTGTGTGTGTCTGAAACCTGATTGAATGACACGGGAAACGAATGATGAGCGCCCAGTGGCAGCCATCAGTCGGCTCTACCCAGATAGGCAGCTAGCTTGTTGTGCAAATGACCCCGCGTTAGTAAACCGCTTAGAGCTTGGTCTCCGACTAAGGATAGACGCTATATAAGTATTCATATCAATCAATCAAAAAACTCACGTCACAGTTCTGCAAATCTTCCCGTTCCACCGTCGTGCAAGTTTCCGATTTACAGGTGTAACTGCACCTGTCAATCCATAGCACATTACTGTTAGTCCACCTGTCAATCCATAGCACAGTGCTTTTAGTCCACCTGTCAATCCATAGCACAGTGCTTTAAGTCCACCTGTCAATCCATAGTACAGTACTAAGTCCACCTGTCAATCCATAGCACAGTGCTGTTAGTCCACGTGTCAATCTATACAACAGTACTTTTAGTCTACCTGTCAATCCATAGCACAGTGCTTTAAGTCCACCTGTCAATCCATAGCACAGTGCTTCAAGTCCACCTGTCAATCCATAGCACAGTGCTTCAAGTCCACCTGTCAATCCATAGCACAGTGCTTTAAGTCCACCTGTCAATCCATACAACAGTACTTTTTGTCCACCTGACATTCCATAACTGTCAGTCAGTCACCTAACATCCAATAACACAGTACTATCAGTCCACCTGATGTTCAATAACAGTACTCAGTCCACCTGACATCCAATGACAGTACTGTCAGTCCACCTGACATCCAATGACAGTACTGTCAGTCCACCTGGCATTCTATGACAGTACTGTCAGTCCACCTGACATACAACAACAGTACTGTCAGTCCACCTGACATTCTATGACAGTACTGTCAGTCCACCTGACATTCTATGACAGTACTGTCAGTCCACCTGACATCCAGTGACAGTACTGTCAGTCCACCTGACATACAACAACAGTACTGTCAGTCCACCTGACATCCAGTGACAGTACTGTCAGTCCACCTGACATTCTATGACAGTACTGTCAGTCCACCTGACATCCAGTGACAGTACTGTCAGTCCACCTGACATCCAGTGACAGTACTGTCAGTCCACCTGACATCCAATGACAGTACTGTCAGTCCACCTGACATTCTATGACAGTACTGTCAGTCCACCTGACATCCAATGACAGTACTGTCAGTCCACCTGACATCCAATAACAGTACTGTCAGTCCACCTGACATTCTATGACAGTACTGTCAGTCCACCTGACATCCAATAACAGTACTGTCAGTCCACCTGGCATTCTATGACAGTACTGTCAGTCCACCTGGCATTCTATGACAGTACTGTCAGTCCACCTGACATACAACAACAGTACTGTCAGTCCACCTGACATCCAATGACAGTACTGTCAGTCCACCTGACATTCTATGACAGTACTGTCAGTCCACCTGACATCCAATAACAGTACTGTCAGTCCACCTGACATTATATGACAGTACTGTCAGTCCACCTGGCATTCTATGACAGTACTGTCAGTCCACCTGACATCCAATGACAGTACTGTCAGTCCACCTGACATTCTATGACAGTACTGTCAGTCCACCTGACATTCTATGACAATACTATCAGTCTACCTGTCGTTTCGTAACATTGTACTGTTAGTCCACATGACATCCAGTAACATAGTACTATCACTCCACCTTATGTTCAATAACATAGTGCTATCAAACGTTTTGCTGTGTATGTGTTTGTGTATGATTTTCGATTCATGTTTATTACCTTTTCATGCACAATTCCCACAATATTCCTTGTGACATGTTCTATTCTGATCTATTCTAATCTATTCTGTTCCATTCTACTCAACAAAGAGTAATTATAACTGCACGGGTGACGGATGTGGGAGGGTGACGGATGTGGGAGGGGTGACGGATGTGGGAGGGTGACGGATGTGGAGGAGGGGTGACGGATGTGGAGGAGGGGTGACGGATGTGGGACGTGGACATTACCCGTCTCCTGCACTCACCGTGTTGTCATGGTAACGGGCAGGAAAATGGCCAACAACGGGAGCACGAGAAGCGTCTTCATGGTCAGTACTGGACAACATGGTACACATCTTGTTATCATTGACATGGTATACATCTTGTCATCATTGACATGGTACACATCTTGTTATCATTGACATGGTACACATCTTGTTATCATTGACATGGTACACATCTTGTTATCACTGACATGGTGCACATCTTGTTATCACTGACATGGTACACATCTTATCACTGACATGGTACACATCTTGTCATCACTGATATGGTACACATCTTGTTATCATTGACACGGTACACATCTTGTTATCATTGACATGGTACACGTCTTGTCATCATTGACATGGTATACATCTTGTTATCACTGACATGGTACACATCTTGTCATCACTGACATGGTACACATCTTGTCATCACTGACATGGTACACATCTTGTTATCACTGACATGGTACACATCTTGTCATCACTGACATGGTACACATCTTGTCATCACTGACATGGTACACATCTTGTCATCACTGACATGGTACACATCTTGTCATCACCGACATGGTACACATCTTGTTATCATTGACACGGTACACATCTTGTTATCATTGACATGGTACACGTCTTGTTATCATTGACATGGCATACATCTTGTTATCATTGACATGGTACACGTCTTGTCATCATTGACATGGTACACATCTTGTTATCGCTGACACGGTACACATCTTGTCATCATTGACATGGTACACGTCTTGTTATCACTGACACGGTACACATCTTGTTATCATAGACATGGTACACATCTTGTTATCACTGACATGGTACACGTCTTGTTATCATTGACATGGTACACATCTTTTCATCACTGACATGGTACACATCTTGTTATCATTGACATGGTACACATCTTGTTATCATTGACATGGTACACATCTTGTTATCACTGACATGGTACATATCTTGTCATCATTGACATGGTACACATCTTGTTATCACTGACATGGTACACATCTTGTCATCACTGACATGGTACACATCTTGTTATCATTGACACGGTACACGTCTTGTTATCATTGACATGGGACACATCTTGTTATTACTGACACGGCACACATCTTGTTATCATTGACATGGTACACATCTTGTTATCATTGACATGGTACACATCTTGTCATCACTGACATGGTACACATCTTGTCATCACTGACATGGTACACATCTTGTTATCATTGACATGGTACACATCTTGTCATCATTGACATGATACACATCTTGTCATCATTGACATGGTACACATCTTGTCATCACTGACATGGTACACATCTTGTTATCACTGACATGGTACACATCTTGTCATCACCGACATGGTACACATCTTGTTATCATTGACATGGTACACATCTTATCATTGACATGGTACAGATCATGTTATCATTGACACGGTACAGATCTTGTTATCATTGACACGGTACACATCTTGTTATCACTGACATGGTACATATCTTGTCATCATTGACATGGTACACATCTTGTCATCACTGACATGGTATACATCTTGTTATCATTGATATGGTACACATCTTGTTATCACTGACATGGTACACATCTTGTCATCACTGACACGGTACACATCTTGTTATCATTGACACGGTACACGTCTTGTTATCATTGACATGGCATACATCTTGTTATCATTGACATGGTACACGTCTTGTCATCATTGACATGGTACACATCTTGTTATCGCTGACACGGTACACATCTTGTCATCATTGACATGGTACACGTCTTGTTATCACTGACACGGTACACATCTTGTTATCATAGACATGGTACACATCTTGTTACCACTGACATGGTACACGTCTTGTTATCATTGACATGGTACACATCTTGTCATCATTGACATGATACACATCTTGTCATCATTGACATGGTACACATCTTGTCATCACTGACATGGTACACATCTTGTTATCACTGACATGGTACACATCTTGTCATCACCGACATGGTACACATCTTGTTATCATTGACATGGTACACATCTTATCATTGACATGGTACAGATCATGTTATCATTGACACGGTACACATCTTGTTATCATTGACACGGTACACATCTTGTTATCATTGACATGGTACACATCTTGTCATCACTGACATGGTACAAATCTTGTCATCACTGACATGGTACACATCTTGTCATCACTGACACGGTACACATCTTGTCATCACCGACATGGTACACATCTTGTTATCATTGACACGGTACACATCTTGTTATCATTGACACGGTACACGTCTTGTTATCATTGACATGGCATACATCTTGTTATCATTGACATGGTACACGTCTTGTCATCATTGACATGGTACACATCTTGTTATCGCTGACACGGTACACATCTTGTCATCATTGACATGGTACACGTCTTGTTATCACTGACACGGTACACATCTTGTTATCATAGACATGGTACACATCTTGTTACCACTGACATGGTACACGTCTTGTTATCATTCACATGGTACACATCTTTTCATCACTGACATGGTACACATCTTGTTATCATTGACATGGTACACATCTTGTTATCATTGACATGGTACACATCTTGTTATCACTGACATGGTACATATCTTGTCATCATTGACATGGTACACATCTTGTCATCACTGACATGGTATACATCTTGTTATCATTGACACGGTACACATCTTGTTATCATTGACACGGTACACGTCTTGTTATCATTGACATGGTACACATCTTGTCATCACTGACACGGTACACGTCTTGTTATCATTGACATGGTACACATCTTGTCATCACTGACATGGTACACATCTTGTCATCACTGACATGGTACACATCTTGTTATCATTGACATGGTACACATCTTGTCATCATTGACATGATACACATCTTGTCATCATTGACATGGTACACATCTTGTCATCACTGACATGGTACACATCTTGTTATCACTGACATGGTACACATCTTGTCATCACCGACATGGTACACATCTTGTTATCATTGACATGGTACACATCTTATCATTGACATGGTACAGATCATGTTATCATTGACACGGTACACATCTTGTTATCATTGACACGGTACACATCTTGTTATCACTGACATGGTACATATCTTGTCATCATTGACATGGTACACATCTTGTCATCACTGACATGGTATACATCTTGTTATCATTGATATGGTACACATCTTGTTATCACTGACATGGTACACATCTTGTCATCACTGACACGGTACACGTCTTGTTATCATTGACATGGTACACATCTTGTCATCATTGACATGGTATACATTTTGTCATCACTGACACGGTACACATCTTGTCATCACTGACATGGTACACATCTTGTCATCATTGACATGGTACACATCTTGTTATCACTGACATGGTACACATCTTGTCATCACTGACATGGTACACATCTTGTCATCACTGACATGGTATACATCTTGTCACCATTGACATGGTACACATCTTTTTATCACCGACATGGTACACATCTTGTCATCACTGACATGGTACACATCTTGTCATCTTCTTCTTCTTCTTCTGCGTTCACTCGTATGCACACGAGTGGGCTTTTACGTGTATGACCGTTTTTACCCCGCCATATAGGCAGCCATACTCCGTTTTCGGGGGTGTGCATGCTGGATATGTTCTTGTTTCCATAACCCACCGAACACTGACATGGATTACAGGATCTTTAACGTGCGTATTTGATCTTCAGCTTGCATATACACACGAAGGGGGTTCAGGCACTAAGCAGGTCTGCACATATGTTGGCCTGGGAGATCGTAAAAATCTCCACCCTTTACCCACCAGGCGCCGTCACCGTGATTCGAACCCGGGACCCTCAGATTGACAGTCCAACGCTTTAACCACTCGGCTATTGCGCCCGTCATCTTGTCATCACAACTGCTAGCAGTTCCTCACCAAGAAGCCCAAACCATGGACACGACACCTTCCTGAACGACACCCTGCAACGAGATGCAGGGGTGTGCTTGTCCAGTACTGTCTGAAGGGCAGTGTTGTACTGGTCAGCTGAACGTCCAAAAAAACACTCAAGTCCTGATTTCAGGTCGTCGCGATAAGCTGCTCTGTCTACAGCACGAATGTTGCGCACACTGACTCAGCTGGTCAGATCCAGCGTGCACATACATGGTGTACTGTTCAGTTCCGTTCAGTTCAATTACTCAAGGAGGCGTCACTGCGCTCGGAAAAATCCATATACGCTACAGCAGATGCCTGACCAACAACGTTACCTAACAATCTTAGTCAGGCCTTGAAGGAAAACACGAAGAAAGTAAAATAAGATTCAAAAGTAAATAAATAGATCAGTAATTAAATCAACGAATGATGAATTAAAATAGCAAACAAAAATGTAAATAAATAGATTAATTAATTATGAATTAAAATATAAATAAAATAAAAGGGATTGTAAATATATGACATTAACAATGATAATCATCATAATAATCCTAATCATAACAATAACATTAATAAAATTAAGAAACAAATGAATGTGAAAAGAAGGGCAAACACACACACACACACACACACACACACACAAACAAACAAACAAAAAAACAAAAAACAGATATGCACCAAACATGCAGTCTCACAAATATGAAAGCCCCCCCCCCCCCCCGTCACACACACACACACACACACACACACACACACACAAACACGCACAAACATAGTTGTGTGTGTGCGTGTGGGAGAGAGAGAGAGAGAGAGAGAGAGAGAGAGAGAGAGAGAGAGAGAGATCGTATTTACCTAACCTCTCTGAGATACTATGGTTGTGTGTGAAACCATCATGTGTATGTTGATATCTTGCATGGCCTTCAACACGTCGAAGCTTGCCAATGGGAAGAGGACAGATTACAGGAAAATGAAAAAAAGGTAAAGAAAGAGAAAATATATTCAAAAAGACAAACAAACAAAAAAGAAATAAAACATAACAGAAAGAAAGGAGGAGAAAATGACAATGGAAGAAGAATGGGAAAAGAAAAAAGAAAAACATGTAAAACTTCCAAGAATGCTGATTCTGTCCTGTACATTTGCAGAACTTCTAAGCGTCCACTGATTTCTCCTTTAACTCTCTCCATACGAACGGCGAAAGAGACGACGTTAACAGCGTTTCACCCCAATTACCATCATCAAAATATTGCAAGCGGAAGGCTCTTATACTGAAGAGGTTCTGACGACGGAAGCTAAAGGTTCGGTCATTGAGACACCCACTGGACATCCGAGGGGTCTGTATAGAGGAGAAGAGAGGACTGGCCGTACTGAGTGAGTTAAAATAATAAAAATATAAAAAGGCTCCACCTTTTTTTTCTTTTTTTTATACTTTTTTTTAATTTTCAAATTTGCTTACACATATATATTTAACATAAGTACTTAAATACACGAATTAGATACATAAATAGGATAAGAAAGAGTACATGATAAATGAAACATAAGGCATTACGACGTACATAATAGTGAAAATAGGTACTGCAACTCAGGTATATGTCATTTGAATATATCCTTAAAAAACCCCAATAAACAAGAGAGGCAAGGCCTTCAAGACTCACTTGTGATACTCTTAAAAAAATCCAAGCTTTTTATGTATTGAGTATAATTTCAGAATGTAATGTTTAAGATGAGAAAGATCAGTTTAAAGCAAATTAAGACCCCTAGCATTAATTAGAGTAATTTCCCTTTTTTTTACTATCTGCACCAAAAACGTTTGCAAAATAAATAAAACTTCCATGCTTAGCAAAAGAAGTTCCTGATTGAACAAAAAATGATAATAATGACTGCTCTTGTTGTTGGGTCAGAATATCAGATCAAAGTGCCAAGTTTAGAGAATACAAAAAAATATAAATATAACAGTAAATGCAGTTTGCATATAATTAGGCTTCTTTTTTTTCTCTTTTTTTTGTGCCCATTCCAGAGGTGCAATATTGTTTTAAACAAGATGACTGGAAAGAACTGAATTTTTCCTATTCTTATGCCTAATTTGGTGTCAACTAACAAAGTATTTGCAGAGAAAATGTCAATGTTAAAGTTTACCACGGACACACAGACACACAGACACGCACACACACACACACACACACACACACAACCGAACACCGGGTTAAAACATAGACTCACTTTGTTTACGCAAGTGAGTCAAAAACCCCAACAAAACAAAACAACCAAACAAACAAAAGGCTCCACCCTACCTCCCAGCGTCCGGCAGCAATCAGGAGGATGGTGAAGCGACACGATCAGCACTCAAGTCACGTCACCTGTGAGACACGGCCAGTATTGTGGTCAGTTAACTTCCTGTTGGTGACCTGCCCTTAGGGTCAAGTTGTTCGTGGCTGTGGTCTGTTCCGTGGCGGGTGGTGTGGTCGAGGCGTTGGTCCTGTAGTGTGACACGGCACCGGCGTTCAGGATACCGATGCCTTATCCATTAAGCCACGGAGGCGATAACACACGGCACCTCCCGTGCCCCCGCCTTTTATACCGTCACACACGGTAGGCGGGGACAGCACTGCAGTGATACCCCTCCCCTGAAACCATCCCCAGACACTTAGCGCTGTACAGACCAGATTTACCTACCCTTCCCTAAAAACCATCCCCCAGACACTTAGCGGTGTACAGACCAGGTTTACCCTCTCCCCTAAAACCACCCCCAAACACCCACACGCCCACCACAAACACCACCCACACTACAAACACCACCACCTACCCAGCGAAGTGTTTTTCCTTCTCTCGGCACCTTCTCCTCAAAGATGACCGACCAACATGAAATCCCCTCCCTCATCCTGTACTACATTTTCCTGGCCTCTTCTTCTTCTCCTTCTTCTTCTCCGGTGAGTGTGCTTGTACATGTATGGCCGTTTTCATCCCGCCATGAAAGCAGCTACAATCCGTTTTCGGGGGTGTGCATGATGGGTATGTTCTTGTTTCTATAGCCAGCTGAACGCTGACATGGATGACAGGATCTTTTGACGTGCGTACTTGCATGCGTATACAGATGAAATGGTAAGGGGCTGACAGGTCTGCACAAATGATGATCTCCGAGAAAAGAACCTCTCCATCCTTAAACCATCAGAAGCGCCAAGACTGGGGGTCGAGCTATTCACCACGTTCTGATGAAAAGAGAACCACAGTTCCCTCATAACTCTGTAGTTTTATTCACCACATTCTGATGAGATGAGAACCACTGATGTCCCCTCATAACTCTGTAGTTTTATTCACCACATTCTGATGACATGAGAACCACTGATGTTCCTTCATAACTCTGTAGTTTTATTCACTACATTCTGATGACATGAGAACCACTGATGTCCCCTCATAACTCTGTAGTTTTATTCACCACATTCTGATGACACGAGAACCACTGGTGTTCCTTCATAACTCTGTAGTTTTATTCACCACGTTCTGATGACATGAGAACCACAGTTCCCTCATAACTCTGTAGTTTTATTCACCACATTCTGATGACACGAGAACCACTGGTGTTCCCTTATAACTCTGTAGTTTTATTCACCACGTTCTGATGACATGAGAACCGCTGATGTCCCCTCATAACTGTAGTTTTATTCACCACATTCTGATGAGATGAGAACCACAGTTCCCTCATAACTCTGTAGTTTTATTCACCACATTCTGATGAGATGAGAACCACAGTTCCCTCATAACTCTGTAGTTTTATTCACCACGTTCTGATGAGATGAGAACCACTGATGTCCCCTCATAACTCTGTAGTTTTATTCACCACATTCTGATGACATGAGAACCACAGATGTCCCCTCTTAACTCTGTAGTTTTATTCACCACAATCTGATGAGATGAGAACCATTGTCCCCTCATAACTGTAGTTTTATTCACCACGTTCTGATGACATGAGAACCACTGATGTCCCCTCATAACTCTGTAGTTTTATTCACCACATTCTGATGAGATGAGAACCACAGTTCCCTCATGACTTTGTAGTTTTATTCACCACGTTCTGATGACATGGGAACCGATGATGTCCCCTCATAACTGTAGTTTTATTCACCACATTCTGATGAGATGAGAACCACCGGTGTTCCCTTATAACTCTGTAGTTTTATTCACCACGTTCTGAGGACATGAGAACCACTGGTGTTCCCTTATAACTCTGTAGTTTTATTCACCACGTTCTGATGAGATGAGAACCACAGTTCCCTCATAACTCTGTCTGGATCCTCATCACCTCACCTCACCTCACCTCACCTCAGGCCTATGACTACAAAGTAGTCGTTGGGGGAAGCCTGAGGACCGCAGACGCAACCTCCCTTCTCCATCTGTCTCTGTCAGCAGCCGCCGGCAGCAGCTCACGTGTATGGAGTCCGGTCCATTGTTTGATGTTCTCATGTCAGTTCTTCCGCTGTCTTCCTCTTCTTCTCCCGCCCTCGATGGTGCCTTGCATGACTGTTTTGGACAGACTAGTGTGTCTAGTGTTGTGCCCAAACCATATCAGCTTGCGTCTCTTCACAGTTGAAAGGAGAGGTTCCTGAGGTCCAGCAAGGTTCTTAATGCTCCGTACATATTTATTGGTCCTGTGCTCGATCCAGGAAATTTGAAGGAGCTTCCTCAGGCATTTGTTCTTGAAGGCCTCATCCTCTATCGTCGAATCAGAACAATGTGTGACTTCTGTTTCTCTGGTTGCACCTTTCCTGCACGTCCGCGTGTGTCAGTAACTGTGTCCAGTGAAAGTGGTGTCCTGTGAAAGTGGTGTCCAGTGAAAGTGGTGTCCTGTGAAAGTGGTGTCCTGTGAAAGTGGTGTCCAGTGAAAGTGGTGTCCAGTGAAAGTAGTGTCCTGTGAAAGTGGTGTCCTATGAAAGTGGTGTCCTGTGAAAGTGGTGTCCTATGAAAGTGGTGTCCTATGAAAGCGGTGTCCTGTGAAAGCGGTGTCCTGTGAAAGCGGTGTCCAGTGAAAGTGATGTCCTGTGAAAGTGGTGCCCAGTGAAAGTGGTGTCCTGTGAAAGTGGTGTGGTGTCCAGTGAAAGCGGTGTCCTGTGAAAGCGGTGTCCTGTGAAAGCGGTGTCCAGTGAAAGTGGTGGCCTGTGAAAGTGGTGTCCAGTGAAAGTGGTGGCCTGTGAAAGCGGTGTCCAGTGAAAGTGGTGGCCTGTGAAAGCGGTGTCCTGTGAAAGTGGTGGCCTGTGAAAGCGGTGTCCTGTGAAAGTGGCGTCCAGTGAAAGTGGTGTCCAGTGAAAGTAGTGTCCAGTGAAAGCGGTGTCCTGTGAAAGTGGTGTCCTGTGAAAGTGGTGTCCTATGAAAGCGGTGTCCAGTGAAAGTGGTGTCCTGTGAAAGTGGTGTCCTATGAAAGCGGTGTCCAGTGAAAGTGGTGTCCAGTGAAAGTGGTGTCCTGTGAAAGTGGTGTCCTATGAAAGCGGTGTCCTGTGAAAGCGCTGTCCAGTGAAAGTGGTGTCCAGTGAAAATGGTGTCCTGTAAAAGTGGTGTCCTGTGAAAGTGGTGTCCTGTAAAAGTAGTGTCCAGTGAAAGTG
>NC_134906.1:7761418-7771418 GCF_041734735.1 Babylonia areolata | reverse complement strand
AGGGAGATTGATGGGAGCGGGGCAGAATGATGGGGGGTGGGGGGGGCGTAGGGGCTTATTGATAGAGGTGGTAGATTGATGGCGGGGAGATTGATGGGGGCGGCGGGGGGGGGGGGGGACAGATTTCGGGGGGGGGGGGGGGTCAATGATGGGGATCGGGTTGATGGAGGAAAGACGTGGTAGCAGTCTTCACTTCCAGTCTGGCTCCGTGAAGAAGCGGTTCTGTTGGTAGGTGGTGCACATATCACACACACACACACACACACACACACACACACACACACACACACACACACACACACACACACACACACACTAAAAATATAAAATGTATATGCGGTAAGCAAATAACTGTCATCTACTCATTCATTGTCCGAGCATAAGACAGTTAATTCCTAAAGATGTAGTTGATGACTTTTCTTCCAATATTTCATTAGCCACTGAAAAGATTTTGAATGATTATTCATTGCTTAGAATGTTTTCGGAAATGTTAAACTCCAGTCCAGTTGGTATCCTCCTTTCATGTATAATAATTAATGTTGTTATTTATATTTACATTGTTGTAGGTTAATACTTGTTGATATGCATATACATATTCTCCTTCACATGACACCTCATTCAATACACACCACAATATCTTTAGACCTTTTTTTTTATAATATACTTTTCCTCTGATACATAACATGAATACTTTTTTACACTAATATTCACATGCATTCCCTTTCCTTTATCCACTTCTTTACTCCTCTCCGTCTAAAAACACTTATAGTGAATAGACGTTAAACTGAAGATAAAACACACACACACACACACACACACACACACACACACACATACACACACACACTAAAAAATACGAAATGACACGCGTGTGAATCACATCAGATTTATTATCTTACAACAGGTTGATATGTACAATGACACCTAACATGATTCATGTTAACATCGGACAGTATTCATACATATAAAGATGAATGTGTCTTCATGTTTTACATTTATTCGCTTATTTATCACCATTGTTGTCTTATTTATTTATTTATTTATTTATTTTTTTTTTTTAATCATTTTATTAGTATTACTATTATTATTACTTCTACCTTTTTCTATATTATAATTATTATTCATTTATTTATTTATTTATGTAAGCTTATCTATTATTTATTCCCCCGTTTTTTTTGTTTGTTTTTTTTTGTTTTTGTTTTTTTGTTTTTTTTTGGTTTGTTTTTTCTCAAGGCCTGACTAAGCGCGTTGGGTTACGCTGCTGGTCAGGCATCTGCTTGGCAGATGTGGTGTAGCGTATATGATTTGTCCGAACGCAGTGACGCCTCCTTGAGCAACTGAAACTGAAACTGAAACTCATACATATTACCGCATCGTGCAATCTTTTTACATTGAAAAAAAAACACAAAAAAAAACCAGCATTGTAACATTGTGACGGATAAGAGTCGCAACATTAACAAAACAAATCAAACAAGTAAAAGACATTTACTGTCAAAGTAAAGTTGCATCACATAACATTGATGTTCAGTATGAAATCATGCAAAACTGTTACAGAATGTATGAAGATTATTTCTGAAATGGTTTGTAGTAATTTTTTTTCTTTCTTGTGCTTTTTTTTAAATTTTTTTTATTGTTGTTGTTGTTTGTTGTTGTTGTTGTCTGTTTTTGTTTTCTGGTTTGTTTTGTTTTGTTTGTTTTTGTTTTTTGTTGTTGTTTTTTTGTTTTTGTTTGTTTTTTGTTTGTTTGTTGTTGTTGTTTTTTTTGGGTTTTTTTGGGGGGGGTTGTTATTTTTTGAGAAGACTGATAGAGGGCCTCAAGAACCTCTCCTTTCAACTGTGAAGAGACGCAAGCTGATACGGTTTGGACACAACACTCGACACACCAGCTTGTCCAAAACAATCATTCAAGGCACCATCGAGGGCGGGAGAAGAAGAGGAAGACAGCGGAAGAACTGGCATGAGAACATCAAACAATGGACCGGACTGTACACACGTGAGCGGCTGCCGGCGGCTGCCGACAGAGACAGATGGAGAAGGGAGGTTGCGTCTGCGGGCCTCAGGCTTCCCCCAACTACACTTTGTAGTTATGGGCCTGAGATGAGGTGAGGTGAGGTGAGTTGAGGTAGAGGGGAGGGTTGAAAGAGTGAGAACTGGAGGAAAGGAAGGAGAAATAAGAAATAAGAATGAAAGGAAGAAAGAAAGAAGGAAATAAAGAAAGGAAGGGAGGGGGGAGGAAGGAAGGAAGGAAGGAATTAAAGAAAGAAAGAATGGTAGAGGGAAGGGTTGGAAGAGGGAGGGAAAGTGGGGGAAAGGAAGGAGAAATGTAAAAAAAAAAAAAAAAAGAAAGAAAGGAAGGGAGGGAGGGAGGGAGGGAGGGAAGGAGGAAGGAATTAAAGAAAGAAAGAAAGAAAGAAAGATGGTGTTGGTGGTTGTTGGTGAGGAGGGTGAAAATGAAGATGATGATGATGATGATTGTGTTACTCTCTTTTTTTTTTGTCGCATCAGATTTGTCTGTGTGAAATTCGGGCTACTCTCCCGTGGAAGAGTTGCTACACTGAGAACGCCACCGTTTTCTTTTCTTTCTTTTTTTTTTTTTTAATTTATTTTCTTTACTTGTCTTAATTCTTTTCTTTCTTTTTTTCTTTTTTTCCTGCCTGAAGTTGTTTGGGATTTTTTTTTTTTTGGGGGGGCGGGGGGGGGTTTGTTTTTTTTGTTTTGTTTTGTTTTGTTTTTCCTATCGAAGTGGATTTTTCTGCATAATTTTGCCAGTGACAACCCTTTCGTGCGCTAAGTGCATGCTGCACACGAGACCTCGTTTATCGTCTCATCCGATTGACTAGCGTCCAGACCACCACTCAAGGTCTAGTGGAGGGGGATAAAATACTGGCGACTGAGCCGTGATTCGAACCAGCGCGCTCAGATTGTCTCGCTTCCTTGGCGGACGCGTTACCTCTAGGCCATCACCCCCATCGCTGATGATTGATGATGATGACGGTTGCTGTTGTTGGTGATGACGATGATGATGATGGTGGTGGTGGTGGTGGTGATGATGGTGACAGGAGACAGGCAGGAATTCTTCTCCTTCTGTCTGCACTCTCTCAGCGCCCCCCCCCCCCCCCCCCCCCCCCCCCCCCCCCCCCCCCCCCCCCCCCCCCCCCCGGGCCCCCTCACACCATGCAAGGGAAGTAACACTTTACAAAATATCCACATTTGGTACGGAATTACTTCCCTTCCAAGAGAAGCCGCGGAGACTGATAATAAATTATGATCAATGATAGAAACGAAATGATAGCAGGAGCGTTCAGCTATAAAGGAGTGACCAAGTGCCGTAACCTTGCTCCTCAAAAGTCAGACAAGGGACACAACTACCAGCCAATACCAGCGAGTTACTTCCCGTCCACCAGCAGACGCGTGGACAAAAGGTGCAGAGAAGGAACCCAGCGAACTGCACGTCCTTGACGGCACCCTTCAGTTCTGTGAAGGAGGGAACTAACCGTCCTGTGTTCAAATTATGTGAAATGTAGCTGCTTGCTGTATGCTGGGCCAGAGTCCTCTGTGGCTGGGTGAATGCTGAATGTCCAGGCAGGTGTACCGTGTGTCATCAACACCATTGTCCAGGCAGGTGTACCGTGTGTCATCCACACCACCTGACTGTCCCCAGTGCTGGGTGAATGCTGATTGTCCAGGCAGGTGTACACGTGTGTCATCCACACCACCTGACTGTCCTCTGTGGCTGGGTGAATGCTGATTGTCCAGGCAGGTGTACCGTGTGTCATCCACACCACCTGACTGTCCTCTGTGGCTGGGTGAATGCTGATTGTCCAGGCAGGTGTACCGTGTGTCATCCACACCACCTGACTGTCCTCTGTGGCTGGGTGAATGCTGATTGTCCAGGCAGGTGTACCGTGTGTCATCCACACCACCTGACTGTCCTCTGTGGCTGGGTGAATGCTGATTGTCCAGGCAGGTGTACCGTGTGTCATCCACACCACCTGACTGTCCTCTGTGGCTGGGTGAATGCTGATTGTCCAGGAAGGTGTACCGTGTGTCATCCACACCACCTGACTGTCCCAAATGCTGGGTGAATGCTGATTGTCCAGGCAGGTGTACCGCGTGTCATCCACACCACCTGACTGTCCCCAGTGCTGGGTGAATGCTGATTGTCCAGGAAGGTGTACCGTGTGTCATCCACACCACCTGACTGTCCCAAATGCTGGGTGAATGCTGATTGTCCAGGCAGGTGTACCGTGTGTCATCCACACCACCTGACTGTCCTCTGTGGCTGGGTGAATGCTGATTGTCCAGGCAGGTGTACGCGTGTGTCATCCACACCACCTAACTGTCCCCAGTGCTGAGTGAATGCTGATTGTCCAGGCAGGTGTACGCGTGTGTCATCCACACCACCTGACTGTCCTCTGTGGCTGGGTAAATGCTGATTGTCCAGGCAGGTGTACCGTGTGTCATGTCATCCACACCACCTGACTGTCCTCTGTGGCTGGGTGAATGCTGATTGTCCAGGCAGGTGTACCGTGTGTCATCCACACCACCTGACTGTCCTCTGTGGCTGGGTGAATGCTGATTGTCCAGGCAGGTGTACCGTGTGTCATCCACACCACCTGACTGTCCTCTGTGGCTGGGTGAATGCTGATTGTCCAGGAAGGTGTACCGTGTGTCATCCACACCACCTGACTGTCCTCTGTGGCTGGGTGAATGCTGATTGTCCAGGCAGGTGTACCGCGTGTCATCCACATCACATGACTGTCCCCAGTGCTGTGTCAGTGTCTTTGGCCAACAGTCCTGGCCAGTCAGCATGTCGACAGTCGTCACTCATCATTCATTCATTCATTCACTCATCACTCACTAATACGTTTATTTATTCATTCATTCGTTCATTCATTCGTTCGTTCGTTTGTTCGTTCATGTTTGTGACCAAGCCGGCTGTAAAGTCCACTCCAGAACTGAGAGCATGTCGGACACACGACAGATTAAAAAACATTGGTAAAACATCTTGAAACCAGTCCATTCTTAGTACTGTTAAAACATCTTGAAACCAGTCCATTCTTTACACTTGTAAAACATCTTGAAACCAGTCCATTCTTAGTACTGTTAAAACATCTTGAAACCAGTCCATTCTTAGTACTTGTAAAGCATCTTGAAACCAGTCCATTCATAACACTGATAAAACATCTTAAAACCAGTCCATTCTTAACACTGGTAAAACATCTTGAAACCAGTCCATTCTAAACACTGGTAAAACATTGAAACCAGTCTATTATTAACACTGGTAAAACATCCTGAAACCAGTCTATTCTTAACGCTGGTAAAACATCTTAAAACCAGTCCATTACAAACACTGATAAAACATCTTAAAACCGGTCCATTACAAACACTGATAAAACATCTTAAAACCGGTCCATTCCTAACACTAAACAGGGCAACTGAAACCACTTAGTTATTGATTATCAGCCTCAATAGACGAACATGGGGGACTTAGCAGCCTCTGTAGAAGAATACGAAAGACTTACTACTACTACTACTACTACTACTACTAATAATAATAATAATAATAATAATGGTATTTATTGCTGAATCTTGTGCAGAGACAAATCTGAGCGCTTTCACACCAGTCATTCACACGCATGCATAACTCTAAAACTGAAGAAACTGAAGACAGGGAAGAGGTAAGGGAGGGAGGCTATCTTGTGAAGAGGTGGGTTTTAAGGCCAGACTTGAAAGAGCTGAGTGCGGGGACTTGCAGCCTGAATGAACAAAATGATAACTTGCAGCCTCAACAGACGAACGTGATGGACTCAGCAGCCTCTATAAGAAGAATACGGAAGACTTGCAGCCTCAGTAGACGAACACGGGGGACCTGCAGCAGTTGCAGTGCAGCACCTTGGAGCACTCCTTGCGGAAGGTCCTGGAGCAAAAGCTGTAGATGATGGGGTTGGCCATGCTGTTGATGAAGTAGGACCTGAGCAGGATGTTGTGCGCCAGCTCCCACCCCCCGCCCCGCCCGCTCAGCGACTCCTCGTCCATGACCTTGACGATCATGAGGATCAGGTAGGGCAGGAAGCTAAGCAGGTAGACCAACGTGATGAGAAACAGCATGAGGGTGGTACGGCGCGTTCCTGCGTTCACCGACTCGGACCGGTGCAGGAAGCGGCGCATGTCGGACTGGGTGTGCTGCGTGGAGCGGCGGCGGTAGCGGCCCCGGAGCATGGAGGAGTCGCCGGACTTGACCCTCTCTCTGGAGGCGGCCCGGGCTGGCGGGCGGGGTCTCCGGAAAGTGTCCATGCCCTGAGGGAAGCTCTCCGCGGGGCTGGCCGGAGGGTCCACTGACACCTGTCGGTCCATAGACACCTGCTTTTCCTTAGACACCTGTCGGTCGATAGATACCTGTCTTTCTATATACACCTGTTGGTCGATAGATACCTGTCTTTCCACAGACACCTGTCGGTCGATAGATACCTGTCTTTCCACAGACACCTGCTTTTCCATGGAGTCTATCTGCCCGTCCCCAGCCGGTGCCGGTTGTCCCTCATCATGTGTGGGCGTGTCGGAGTTGAGGGGTTGCTCCGTGGGGCACGTGTTCTCCAGCTGCCCGCCTGCCTCGTCGTCCATTGTGACGTCAGCAGAGGCCGGGTAGCCGACGGCCTTCACCACCACGTCACGGGGGGACACGTCCGCAGGGACCTCTTCCGCCTCTACCCCCTCCTTGCCCAGATGATTGTTGTTTTCGTTGTCGTTGTTTTCGTTGTTGCCTTCACTGGTGTTGCTGTTGTCCTCGGGGGCGGGTGTAACGGCGGTGGCGGCGGCGGCGGCGGCGGTCTTCTTGCCGACGGGGAAGGCGAAGACAACGTCATCGGTGGTAGGCGAGGAGCACTCGGAGCCGGCGAAGAAGAACGACATCCTCCTGTTGAAGCCCTTCCTCCGGAAGTGCGCGTGCGACCACACCTTGCGACCAATCAGCGAGTAGAGCACCACCAGCACCAGCGCCCCTAGCGAGAAGAGCAGGAACTGGAAGGAGCTGAAGGCAAGGGGGACCACCGAGTCCAGGAAGACGTCGGAAAAGGAGCAATCTGTGCCGTTGATGTTGGGGGTGGAGGTGGGCGTGGTCTGCGCCCCGTAGATGATACAGGCCGGGGCCGCGCATATGGAGGCCGCCACCGTGCAGACTAGGATGATCATCTGCACACATACACACACACACACACACACACACACACACACACACACACACACACACATATCGTGCACCTGTCAGTGATACACACATAACGCAGCTATCATTAACACACAACTAACACCTGTCAGTGACACACAGCACACCTGTCAGTGACATACAGCACACCTGACAGTGACACACAGCACACACCTGTCAGTGACACACAACACATACCTGTCAGTGACACACATAGCACGAACACCTGTCAGTGACACACATAGCACACACCTGTCAGTGACACACGGAACACACCTGTCAGTGACACATGGCACACCTGTCGCACACCTCTGAGTGACACAGTACATCTGCACACAGCAAAACCTGTCAGTGGCACACCCAAAATTGACAACACACTGACGTATCCACACGTGTGACACATCCACACGTTTGTGTGCAGCTTCGTTTGCATCGCTTCATTGTGCCTTTCGTGTTGTTTTGTGTTGCTGATATCCTGATCTCTCTTATTTCTGTACATCAGTAGTATCTGTATTTGTATTTGCATTTCTTTTTATCACAACAGATTTCTCTGTGTGAAATTTGGGCTGCTCTCCCCAGGGAGAGCGCGTCGCTACACTACAGCGCCACCCATTTTTTTTGTATTTTTTCCTGCGTGCAGTTTTATTTGTTTTTCCTATCGAAGTGGATTTTTCTACAGAATTTTGCCAGGAACAATCCTTTTGTTGCCGTGGGTTCTTTTACGTGCGCTAAGTGCATGCTGCACACGGGACCTCGGTTTATCGTCTCATCCGAATGACTAGCGTCCAGACCACCGCTCAAGGTCTAGTGGAGGGGGAGAAAATATCGGCGGCTGAGCTGTGATTCGAACCAGCGTGCTCAGATTCTCTCGCTTCCTAGGCGGACGCGTTACCTCTTGGCCGTCACTCCACAGTAGTAGTAGTAGTAGCAGCAGCAGCAGTAGCAGTACTACTACTACTACTACTACTACTACTACTGTTGGTGTTGCTGCTGCTGCTACTACTACTACTACTACTGTTGTTGTTGTTGTTGCTGCTGCTGCTACTACTACTAATACTACTACTGCTGCTGCTGCTGCTGCTACTACTACTACTACTGTTGTTGTTGTTGTTGCTGCTGCTGCTGCTGCTGCTGCTACTACTACTACTACTACTACTACTGTTGCTGCTGCTGTTACTACTACCACTACTGCTGCTGCTACTACTACTACTACTACTGCTGCTGCTACTACTACTACTGTTGTTGCTGCTGCTGCTACTACTACTATTACTGTTGTTGTTGCTGCTGCTACTACTACTATTACTGTTGTTGTTGCTGCTGCTGCTGCTGCTGCTGCTGCTGCTATCATCATCATCATAATCTTCATCACATCGTCACATGTATTACCTGAGCCCCCTTCGGAGTGATCTGTTTCCTCAGCGGGGTGCAGATCCGCTTGTACCTCTCCACGGCCACCACCATCAGGGTCACCCCTGACGCCACCGTGCAGAACGTGCTGACCGTGCGCAGCACCTGAAACAAGGTCAAGGTCAGGTCAAGGTCGGGTCAAGGTCGGGTCACGGTCGGGTCTTCAGGGGTTCGTTTCTTTTCAGGGTTTTTTCTCTGCGGGCTTTTGATGTTGTTTTGGTTGTTGTTGTTGCTGCTGTTATTGGTGTTGTTAGAGTTGCTGTTGTTGTTGTTTTTAATGTTGTCTTTGTGGTTGTGTTTTGTCGCCCTTCTTCTTCTTCTTCTTCCTCCTCTCCTTCTCCTCCTTCTGCTTTCTCATCTACTTCTTCGTCGTCATCTTCTTTTTTTTTTTCGTCTTCTTTTTCTTCCGTCATCTGACATGCACGCGCGTGCGCGCGCACGCATGTGTGTGTGTGTGTGAGGGGGGGTATGGGGTGTGTGCGTGCGCTCGAGCTTAATCTATCCGTCTTTCTGTCTGTCTGTCTATCTCTCTCTCTCTCACACACACACACACACACACACACACACACACACACACGAGATTCACCTTTCAGACAAAATACAATACCAACAGACACAGATTCCTAATCGATATTTGTCGCCCAAATGCAAAGTCTAGTGAGTTTATCCTTGTAACATAATTACAGCCAAAGCTGGCAAAATTTCTTCACGAATGTTGTTTCTCTTCTTAATATGCTCATGTTTATGTTTCATTGTGTCTTATAAACTTTAAGGTTTCATGACAATGAAAAGTATTCTATTCTACACACACTACACACACACACACATACACACACACACACACACACACATACACACACGCACGCACACACACACACACGCACACGCACACACAAGAGAGAGAGTCCCGTGTCAGCAGGAAGCCAAGACCAGCCCAGCCAGTCACGTACACAGGAAGGAAGCAGGGAAAGAAACCGGAATGGGTATCCCAGTTCAAGACGTCACTCATCCTGTACTCGGAACAACGGCGACTGTCCTGACGCCCTCTTGGCTAAGACAGCTAGGCGTAACTCGGGCAAGACACTCTCCGCTACAATCACGCCTTAGGTCTTTCGGGGCGCCCTCTCGTGTGGCAAGAGTTTCAGTGTCAGTTTCAGTTTCTCAAGCATGCGTCCCCGATATCGGGAAAAAATCCACATACACGCTGCACCTCATCTGTTGGACAGATGCCTGACTAGCAACATGTGTGCTGACTAGCGGGTGTGTGCTGATTATCTGGTTGCGGTTTTCCGTAACGCATCTTTATTTTTATCTTATCTGTCTATTATAATCAATGTGCAGTATAGTAGGCTATGTTTATAATTATATTCAAATAATGTTTCTTAATTCT
>NC_134906.1:7741418-7748918 GCF_041734735.1 Babylonia areolata | reverse complement strand
ATCACACAACCCACCCCATTGACTGGGCCTTCAGAGATCACACAACCCACCCCGTTGACTGGGCCTTGACAGATCACACAACCCACCCCGTTGACTGGGCCTTGACAGATCACACAACCCACCCCGTTGACTGGGCCTTGACAGATCACACCACCCACCCCGTTGACTGGGCCTTGACAGATCACACAACCCACCCCGTTGACTTGGCCTTCAGAGATCACATAATCCACCCTGTTGACTGGGCCTTGACAGATCACACCACCCACCCCGTTGACTGGGCCTTGACAGATCACACAACCCACCCCGTTGACTTGGCCTTCAGAGATCACATAATCCACCCTGTTGACTGGGCCTTGACAGATCACACCACCCACCCCGTGTACTGGGCCTTGACAGATCACACAACCCACCCCGTTGACTGGGCCTTGACAGATCACACAACCCACCCCGTTGACTGGGCCTTCAGAGATCACACAACCCACCCCGTTGACTGGGCCTTCAGAGATACACAACCCACCCCGTTGACTGGGCCTTGACAGATCATACAACCCACCCCGTTGACTGGGCCTTCAGAGATCACACCACCCACCCTGTTGACTGGGCCTTGACAGATCACACAACCCACCCCGTTGACTGGGCCTTGACAGATCACACAACCCACCCCGTTGACTGGGCCTTGACAGATCACACAACCCACCCCGTTGACTGGGCCTTGACAGATCACACAATCCACCCCGTTGACTGGGCCTTGACAGATCACACCACCCACCCCGTTGACTGGGCCTTGACAGATCACACAACCCACCCCGTTGACTGGGCCTTGACAGATCACACCACCCACCCCGTTGACTGGGCCTTCAGAGATCACACAACCCACCCCGTTGACTGGGCCTTCAGAGATCACACAACCCACCCCGTTGACTGGGCCTTCAGAGATCACACAACCCACCCCGTTGACTGGGCCTTTACAGATCACACAACCCACCCCATTGACTGGGCCTTCAGAGATCACACAACCCACCCTGTTGATTGGGCCTTCAGAGATCACACAACCCACCCCGTTGACTGGGCCTTGACAGATCACACAACCCACCCCGGTGACTGGGCCTTGACAGATCACACAACCCACCCCGTTGACTGGGCCTTCAGAGATCACACAACCTACCCCATTGACTGGGCCTTCAGAGATCACACAACCCACCCCGTTGACTGGGCCTTCAGAGATCACACAACCCACCCCGTTGACTGGGCCTTCAGAGATCACACAACCCACCCCGTTGACTGGGCCTTGACAGATCACACAACCCACCCCGTTGACTGGGCCTTTACAGATCACACCACCCACCCCGTTGACTGGGCCTTTACAGATCACACAACCCACCCCGTTGACTGGGCCTTCAGAGATCACACAACCCACCCCGTTGACTGGGCCTTGACAGATCACACAACCCACCCCGTTGACTGGGCCTTGACAGATCACACAACCCACCCCGTTGACTGGGCCTTCAGAGATCACACAACCCACCCCGTTGACTGGGCCTTCAGAGATCACACAACCCACCCCGTTGACTGGGCCTTGACAGATCACACCACCCACCCTGTTGACTGGGCCTTGACAGATCACACAATCCACCCCGTTGACTGGGCCTTGACAGATCACACAACCCACCCCGTTGACTGGGCCTTGACAGATCACACAACCCACCCCGTTGACTGGGCCTTCAGAGATCACACCACCCACCCCGCTGACTGGGCCTTGACAGATCACACAACCCACCCCGTTGACTGGGCCTTCAGAGATCACACCACCCACCCCGTTGACTGGGCCTTGACAGATCACACAACCCACCCCGTTGACTGGGCCTTCAGAGATCACACAACCCACCCCGTTGACTGGGCCTTGACAGATCACACAACCCACCCCGTTGACTGGGCCTTCAGAGATCACACCACCCACCCCGTTGACTGGGCCTTCAGAGATCACACAACCCACCCCGTTGACTGGGCCTTCAGAGATCACACAACCCACCCCGTTGACTGGGCCTTGACAGATCACACAACCCACCCCATTGACTGGGCCTTCAGAGATCACGCAACCCACCCCGATGACTGGGCCTTTACAGATCACACAACCCACCCCGTTGACTGGGCCTTCAGAGATCACACAACCCACCCCATTGACTGGGCCTTCAGAGATCACACAACCCACCCCGTTGACTGGGCCTTGACAGATCACACCACCCACCCCGTTGACTGGGCCTTGACAGATCACACAACCCACCCCGTTGACTGGGCCTTCAGAGATCACACCACCCACCCCGTTGACTGGGCCTTGACAGATCACACAACCCACCCCGTTGACTGGGCCTTGACAGATCACACCACCCACCCCGTTGACTGGGCCTTGACAGATCACACCACCCACCCTGTTGACTGGGCCTTCAGAGATCACACCACCCACCCCGCTGACTGGGCCTTGACAGATCACACAATCCACCCCGTTGACTGGGCCTTCAGAGATCACCCCGGGTTGTGAAAACTAACATGAAATTAGATTTATATCATCATCACCATAATAATAATAATAATTATACATTAACAGACAAAAAACAACAACATTACGTTATAGAAAAATGAATGTAGAAGGCGAGTGACTGAAAGAAAACATAAAGAGGGGATAAATGAGTAATACAATACAATTAATACAAGACAATACAATACAATACAGTGCAATACAACAATGTTTTGAGTTTTTATTAGGATCTGATCCGTTGTTACCATAAAAAAAAAAGAAAACAACAACAAAAACCCACTTCATTATAGTTTATACCGAGATCACGCTGGACTGGGTCAGAAACGCTTTCTATCAACAGATGACCAATTATACAGAGATAGGAAAAAACGGCGCGGGAAAGAAAAGCTTCAAACCACAGCTGACAGGGGGTTTATATATATATATATATATATATATATATATATATATATCCCTTATATATATATATATATATATATCCCTGTCCTGTGTGCTGCATGGGGAAACCTCAAAGTTATGACTGGAGGAAAGAGAGACTTCAAACCACAGCTGACACGGTGTGTGTGTGTGTGTGTGTGTGTGTGTATCCCTGTCTGTATGCTGCATAGGGAAACGTCAAAGTTATGACTGTTGCACACACAACACTTTATTTCACTGATGTCCATTCTCGTTTTGTGAGGGGGAAAAAAAAACAATGTGAAAGGTTGTCGGGAGGGGGTGAGGGTGGGGCTTCGTTACTGCCTGTATCTGGCCTGTTCACAGTACCTCACTTTGTGTGTGTGTGTGTGTGTGTGTGTGTGTGTGTGTATGTGTGTGTGTGTGTGTGTGTGTGTGCTTGTTCGATTGCACTTTGATCTACTTTCTTGGTTCTGAGTGAGCGCGTGAGCATGTGATTTTCAAATGATAATGTTTTTGTTTGTTTGTTTGTTTTCAGCGATACACAAATCTATAACGATATTCCCTTGAATTCTATCAAATTAGTTCTCTATAGCGATATGTAACTGACAACACTGCAGTATGGAAAGAAAGAAAGAAAGAAAGAAAGAAAAACTATCTTCACAGACCCACGATTTATTCACACACACACACACAACAGACAGACCTGGAGAAATCTGATCAACAGTTCTGTGTGCTGCCCAGACTGTAACGACTCTTCACACAGTTCACATTGAGAGTTTCAGTTTCAGTTTCAGTAGCTCAAGGAGGCGTCACTGCGTTCGGACAAATCCATATACGCTACACCACATCTGCCAAGCAGATGCCTGACCAGCAGCGTAACCCAACGCGCTTAGTCAGGCCTTGAGAAAAAAAAGGTGAATAAATAATAGATAAGCTTACATAAATAAATAAATAATAATTATAATATAAAAAGGTAGTAATAATAATAATAATAAATAAATAAATAAATCACATTGAGAGAGAAGTAAGAGCTGCAAGTGAAAGTATGGTCACAGACTCTAAATTGCACCAGAGAGAGACAGAGACAGACAGACACAGAGACAGAGAGATAGAAAAAGAAGAAGAAGATCGGAAGAAGAAGAAGAAGAAAAACGATAACAATAGAAAAAAAAGATAATAACAATAACAAGGATACTACTACTACTAATAATAATAATAATAGATGAATAAATAAATAACTAAATAATTAAATAACTTTAAAAAAAACAAAAAAAACACACAAAATGAAATAATAATGAGAAGAAGAAGAATGATTGTAAATAGCCCGTGACGATGCCATTGATAACAAGAAGAACAACAACAACAACTACTACTACTACCACGACTACTGCTGCTACTACTACTACTACTTCTACTACTGCTGCTACTACTACTACTACAACTACTTCTGCTGCTGCTGCTACTACTACTACTTCTACTACTGCTGCTACAACTACTACTACTACTGCTGCTGCTGCTGCTACTACTACTACTATTCCACTACTGCTGCTGCTGCTGCTACTACTACTACTTGTAAGTGAATAATGTTGACAAAACAACAACGTGTTCAACACAGGCCCTACTTACTGTGGCAGTGCGATGAGTCCAGTGACCAGGGGGAGGTAAAAGTCCATCCAGGAGAACAGAACTATGAGCACAGTGACCAGCGCCAGACTAAGGGCAGGGGAAGAAGAAGATACCACACTTTTCCCGCGCGGCAGTCAGCCAGTCAACCAGTCAGTCAAGTGGTGTCACTCCTCTCTCCCTCTCTGCCTCTCAACATACTTTGACAGTCCGCGCGCGCGCCTTCGCCATTTAAGTGGCGGGTCACGTGATGATGCGCATGCGCACGGACCCCAGCATCCGGTTCGGAAACTTGTCAGTGTTGCTGCCGCCGAGCTGAGATTATGACGTCGTGAGGTCGTCGGCGGTTTACGGACGGTGTGAGTGATGGTTTGGTCGCTGTTATGAGTTGTCTTTGTCATTGTTATACCTTTGGCAGACTCAACAACAGGCTCTCTCTCAGCTCTCAGCTGCCCCATGGCGGTTGCCGTTGGGGCGCTACAGATGACCTGTCAGCCAGTCCTCTCCATCCATCCCTGTCTTTCGCACATTTGACCGCCTCGCTCAGCTTCAATCCTGTCCATTCTGTGATGTTGTCTTCCCATCTCTTCTTCTGTCTTCCTCTCTTCCTTCCTCCTCTGACTGTTCCCTGGAGCACTGTCTTGGCAAGCCCCTCTCCTCTTGTTACGTGGCCGAACCATTTTAATTTGCGCCTCTTGATGGTGGTGAGAAGGTCTTCATAGGGACCAATGGCTTGCCTTATTCTGTTTTTGACTTCCTCATTGGTTATGTGGCCTTTATAAGAGATGCCAAGCAGTCTTCTGAAGCATCTCATTTCTGAGGCCTGAATCCTCTTCTCCAATTCTGCTGTAAGGGTCCATGTTTCACAAGCATACAGGAGAACTGAGTAGATAAGAGAACGCATGAGTCTTATCTTTGAGCTGAGCTTGACTGCCTTGTCCTTCCAAATGGTGTTCAACTTGGCTAGTGTTGCAGCTGTCATTGCAATTCTGGCTAATACTTCAGGCTTGGACCCCTCATCTGAAACTATTGCTCCAAGGTATTTGAAATTCTTCACAGGCTGTGGAACAACAAAGGCATCAGGCTCAGCACCAAAATCTGCAAACCTACAGAGCTGTTGTGATGACCATCTTGTTGTACTGCTGTGAAGCATGGACGACGTATCGCCGTCACATTCAACAACTTGAGCAGTTTCGAAAGCCTGCTGATCCAGTGCCAGCTACGCTGGACAGGACACGTTGTCCGCAAGACAGACAGCAGGATCCCGAAGACGCTGTTGTATGGCCAGCTGAAGAAAGGCCACCGCGAACTTGGAAGACCCTGCAAGTGCTTCAAGGACACCCTGAAGACAAACCTCAAAGCCTGTGACATATACATCGCTTCCTGGGAAACTGATGCCCTTGACCGCTCTTGCTGGAGGATGCTGTGCTCTAGTGGCATAAAGACGTTTGAAAACAAGAGAATGCTGGAGAAGCGTGAGCGAAGGAAGCAGGGCTCAACTTCTGGAGACGTTATCCCTTGCAACACCTGTGGGAAGTGCTGTGCATCCAGAATCGGCCTCTTCTCCCATATGAGGATACACACCGACAGATAAGCCTGCCTGCCTACCCTTCCATCGGACCGACGGGAGACTCCATCAGTTATGCACAGGAGTCGTCTCATAGTGGTTCCTGGAGCTGAATTTAGGATGCTAAAGTGCGACTGAACCGAAATATGATAATGATCACAAGCGTGTGCATGACATGCTATGCCAGTTTCTGACAACAGAAATGAGTGTGTTTTGTTGAATACATATATGTGCGTTTGCCTGAGTCTGCGTCATGTGTGTGTGTGTGTGTGTGTGTGTGTGTGTGTGTGTGTGTGTGCTAGCTAGCTTTTGGGGTGTAACTGAGTGTCTTTCCATCTCTGTGTCTGTCTATTTGTCTGTAAGTATGTATATGCATGTATCTGCACGCCCCTCTGCTCGCTGTTTCCCGCACTAGAAACGGGACAGCGAAACACTTCCCGTATTCAACCATTTCCAGCTATTGTCATCTTTCCACTGTTGTCCTTTCTATCTTTCTTTGCAATCTGCTGTTGACCGCCCAGCGTGAGGACAGGACTGACAAGAGGCAGGGTGGGGAAAACCCACCCCCACGCTCCTGACCGACCTTTGGTCTCACTTGGACATGTCTTCATGCACGTCGTGTCGACCTCTGGAAAGTGATTGTCGTCACTTCCGTTCTCCGCCTCGTTTGAAAACAGGAAAGGAAAGGAAAACACACACACACACACACACACACACACACACACACAATGCCATCACCACGTGATTGTTCTCCCATACATTTGTTTCGTGACGTACGTCAACAACTTCAAAACGATGCTGGTATTTCTGAACATGCGGCCAAAATGATTTGTAAATTTTTTTTTTTTATGTAGATAGATAGATCGATATATAGATAGAGACAGAGAGATAGACATAGAGACAGAGAAATTGAATTGATTTTATTTCATACTGGTGACAGAAAAAGCAGACAATGCTTTTTGAATCTGTCCTTCAAAAGGAAACGTAGGAGAGAAAATGGAAAAACTTTTCTCTTTTTTTTCTTTTTTTTTAAGAACTGAAAAAATGACAATGAAAGATTACTACGTTATCACCCAAAACTACCTGTTTTCCCCTTCTGTCTGTTTACTATGTTATCACCCAAAACTACCTGTTTTCCCATTCTGTCTTTTGATACAGTTATCACCCAAAACTACCTGTTTTCCCATTCTGTCTGTTTACTATGTTATCACCCAAAACTACCTGTTTTCCCATTATGTCTGTTTATCATCCAAAACTACCTGTTTTCCCGTTATGTCTGTTTACTATGTTATCACCCAAAACTACCTGTTTTCCCGTTATGTCTGTTTATTATGTTGTCACCCAAAACTACCTGTTTTCCCCTTCTGTCTGTTTACTA
>NC_134906.1:7726418-7736418 GCF_041734735.1 Babylonia areolata | reverse complement strand
CCGTTTTCATCAACCTCTTGGGGATTCCAGGGTCTTTCAGGAAGAATACCATTTCTGCCTTCTGAAATTCTGTTCCTGGAGTGTCATCTTTTCTGTCGCTTTATTTCTGCCTTTTTTCCTCCTTCACTGCTGTCTGCTGTTTCTGCCTTCTGGTCCATTCCCCTCTACTTTTGTCCAACAAGCCTTGACACTTTTTTTTTTCTCTCGCTTTTCCGCGGTTTGTGGTGTTTCGCTTTGGGTATTAGGTTGTGGTAATGTAAACACTGGGCGGGGCATTTATTGTCCATTCTGCAGTGTCATTAATTTTGCTATACGGTCTTTTCATGGACTTGAGCGTGGTTTTGGACCGCTCCTGTCCTTTTATACGATTCTTTTTCTGTGTAACCTGGAGATGACAAAATATTCGGAATGCTGTGGTCCTCAGCGTGCGTTGCTTTATTTGCTTTAAGGAGCTTTATAGTGAAGATTTGTCATAAACTGCGTCGCTTTATTTGCTTTAAAGAGCTATATGGTGAAGATATGTCATAAAACCCGTGGCTTTAATTGCTTTAAGGAACTTAATGGTAAAGATATGTCATAAACTGCCTTGCTTCGCAGTTGAGACTGCTGATCAAACTATTTTGTTTGCTTGCTTCGATGTGGCAGAACTTTGTGTTTAACTTTGTGCCGAATTTTGACAAAGTTGGGCAGTCCTGATATCAAATTATGGATTGCCCTGTGCGGTTGGCTGAACAATAAGCAGCAAAGTCAACATACTTTTTGAGTGTCTGAAATTCATACTGTTTGTTTGTTTGTTTTTATTCCTCCCTTCTTTTTTTTTAAGAATGGCGAGATGCTGAGAGGGGGTGTTTGTCGGTTCCCTTTCGCTGCGAACAGTGTCGCCAAGCCTTCATGCATCGTGGCGACAATTGCTGCTGGCGGCCAGTGGTCTGACGGAACTCTGTGGGAAACGAACAGTGCGCAGGACTGATTAAGACGGACTCATGTCGGTGTCACAGGATTGAGACAGACGGAATCAGGTCGGTGTCATAGCATTGAGACGGACAGAATTAGGTCGGTGTCATAGCATTGAGACGGACAGAATTAGGTCGGTGTCATAGCATTGAGACAGACAGAATCAGGTCGGTGTCACAGGATTGAGACGGACGGAATCAGGTCGGTGTCACAGGATTGAGACAGACGGACTCAGGTCGGCGTCACAGGATTGAGACGGACGGAATCAGGTCGGTGTCACAGGATTGAGACGGCCAGAATTAGGTCAGTGTCACAGGATTGAGACAGACGGACTCAGGTCGGCGTCACAGGATTGAGACAGACGGAATCAGGTCGGTGTCACAGGATTGAGACAGACGGACTCAGGTCGGTGTCACAGGATTGAGACAGACGGAATCAGGTCGGTGTCACAGCATTGAGACAGACGGAATCAGATCGGTGTCACAGGATTGAGACAGACGGACTCAGGTCGGTGTCACAGCATTGAGACAGACGGACTCATATCGGTGTCACAGGATTGAGACAGACGGAATCAGGTCTGTGTCACAGCATTGAGACAGACGGACTCATATCGGTGTCACAGGATTGAGACAGACAGAATCAGGTCGGTGTCACAGGATTGAGACAGACAGAATCAGGTCGGTGTCACAGGATTGAGACAGACGGAATCAGGTCGGCGTCACAGGATTGAGACAGACGGACTCAGGTCGGCGTCACAGGATTGAGACAGACGGACTCAGGTCGGCGTCACAGGATTGAGACAGACGGACTCAGGTCGGTGTCATAGCATTGAAACAGACGGAATCGGGTCGGTGTCACAGGATTGAGACAGACGGAATCAGGTCGGTGTCACAGGATTGAGACAGACGGACTCAGGTCGGTGTCACAGGATTGAGACAGACGGAATCAGGTCGGTGTCACAGGATTGAGACAGACGGAATCAGGTCGGTGTCACAGGATTGAGACAGACGGACTCAGGTCGGTGTCACAGGATTGAGACAGACGGAATCAGGTCGGTGTCACAGGATTGAGACAGACGGAATCAGGTTGATGTCACAGGATTGAGACAGACGGAATCAGGTTGATGTCACAGCAGTGACTGGCTGCAGTGGTGTCCCCGGAACGTACACAGCAGTCTGTTTATGATGATGACGATGATGATGATGACGATGATGACGATGATGATGATGATGACGTGGACACTGTTCCGTGTTGTCACTGATAAGGAGGTTGTTGGGGGAGGGGGAGGGGAGTGGTGGTGGTGGGTCTGAGGGGTGAGAGTGGGGGTGGGGGTAGGGGTTGAGGCGGAGGGAGGTGGGGGAGGGGGGGGGGGAAGTGTGTCTTGACACTTCAGCCTGATAGCTCTCTGAACGGGTCCCTGGTCGTCGTGATCTTATCTCGAGTGGTTTGATAACACACACACACACACACACACGCTTCAGGAATATGAGTGGTGTACACCCCCCCCCCCCCCCAACCACCACCACCCTCCCCGTCCCCTCTTTCTCATCACGCCCCCCCACCCCCACCCCCCATCCCCCCTCTCCGAGATTATATCTGACGAAGGACGGTGCTGTGAAGTGCGTTGTCCCCCTTGTCTGAATCTCCTGTAGCGTCCACTTACCACCACTGTTAGTTTTGACCCTCCAGTAAAATCTGGTTGGCCCACAGTAACTCCTGCTATATGACGGGTGCGGTCGTCAGTTTCAGTTTCAGTTTCAGTTTCTCAAGGAGATGTCACTGAGTTCGGACAAATCCATGCACACTACACCCCATCTACTGGGCAGATGTATGACAGCAGCATAACCCAACGCGCTTGTCAGGCCTTGAGTGCATGTTTATACGAGGGTCATTCAATAAATAAGGTGAATTTTTCGGTATAAGGACTTCTAATACAGATAGAAGCTTACTTTAAATTTTTTTGGTTTCACTTCTTTTTCACATGGATTTAATTTGTTTTGCAGATTTAAAAAAAACTTTGAGAGTTTTGGCGATTAACAAAGATGGCCGACCAAGAAGCATGCTCCAGGATTGAACAGCGGTCAGTTATCAAGTTTTTGGTTGCTGAAGGGTGCAAACCAGTTGAAATTCATAGGAGAATGTCAACTGTGTATGGTGCCACATGTTTCAGCCGAAAAAATGTCTACAAGTGGGCTAAATTGTTTAAAGAAGGACGGAGCAGTTTGAAAGTGACGATGAAGTCAAAAGTGTTGTGAGCGACTGGCTGAGACATCAGTCCAAAGATTTTTACGCTGAGGGAATACGGAAGCTTGTGCACAGATGGGAAAAGTGTGTGACAGTGCTGGGAGACTACATTAAAAAAAAGAAGTAAGCTTCTATCTGTATTAGAAGTCCTTATACCGAAAAATTCACCTTATTTATTGAATGACCCTCGTATTATTTGTGTACCTATTAGAGTAGATTTCTCTTCATATAATTTTGCCAGAGGACAACACTCTCGTTGTCATGGGTTCTTTTTCAGTGCGCCAAGTGCGTGCTGCATACGGGACCTCGGTTTATCGTCTCATCCGAAAGGCTAGGCGCTCAGTTTGATTTTCTAGTCAAACTTGGCAGAAAGGTGAGAGCGGGATTCACGGGCTCTCTGTATTGGCAGCTGGTTACAGAGCTGGATTCTCGGCCCCCAAGTTTCCCGAGTTGGATCCCCCGTGGCACCTGATGAGTTAAGGGCGGGGACTTTTCCCATCTCCAAGGTCAACATTGTGTGTGGACCTGCTAGTGCCCGAACCCCCTTCGTTTGTATACGCACGCAGAGAATCAAATATGCACGTTAAAGATCCTGCGTTTGGTGGGTAATGAAAACAAGAGCATGCCCAGCTTGCACACCCCCGAAAACTGAGTATGGCTGCCTGCCAGAAGAGAAAAAAACATTCGTACACGAAAAACCCAGGCAATCACATGAAGAGTGAATAAAAACCATACTATCTTCAAGACCCAGGCAGTCACATGATGAGTGAATAAAAACCATACTGTCTTCCAGCCCCAGGCAGTCACATGAAGAGTGAATAAAAACCATACTATCTTCAAGCCCCAGGCAGTCACATGAAGAGTGAATAAAAACCATACTGACTTCAATCCCCAGGCAGTCACATGATGAGTGAATAAAAACCACACTATCTTCAAGCCCCAGGCAGTCACCTGATGAGTGAATAAAAACCATACTGACTTCAAGCCCCATGCAGTCACATGATGAGTGAATAAAAACCATACTGTCTTCAAGCCGCAGGCAGTCACATGAAGAGTGAATAAAACCATACTGACTTCAAGCCCCAGGCAGTCACATGATGAGTGAATAAAAACCATACTGTACTGACTTCAAGCCCCATGCAGTCACATGATGAGTGAATAAAAACCATACTATCTTCAAGCCCCAGGCAGTCACCTGATGAGTGAATAAAAACCATACTGACTTCAAGCCCCATGCAGTCACATGATGAGTGAATAAAAACCATACTATCTTCAAGCCCCAGGCAGTCACCTGATGAGTGAATAAAAACCATACTGACTTCAAGCCCCAGGCAGTCACCTGATGAGTGAATAAAAACCATACTGACTTCAAGCCCCAGGCAGTCACATGATGAGTGAATAAAAACCATACTGACTTCAAGCCCCAGAGAGTCACATGAAGAGTGAATAAAAACCATACTGTCTTCAAGCCCCAGGCAGTCACATGATGAGTGAATAAAAACCATACTGACTTCAAGCCCCAGGCAGTCACATGATGAGTGAATAAAAACCATACTGTCTTCAAGCCCCAGGCAGTCACATGATGAGTGAATAAAAACCATACTGACTTCAAGCCCCAGGCAGTCACATGATGAGTGAATAAAAACCATACTGACTTCAATCCCCAGGCAGTCACATGAAGAGTGAATAAAAACCATACTGTCTTCAAGCCCCAGGCAGTCACATGAAGAGTGAATAAAAACCATACTGACTTCAAGCCCCAGGCAGTCACATGATGAGTGAATAAAAAACCATACTGTCTTCAAGCCCCAGGCAGTCACATGATGAGTGAATAAAAACCATACTGACTTCAAGCCCCAGGTACTCACATGATGAGTGAATAAAAACCATACTATCTTCAAGCCCCAGGCAGTCACATGAAGAGTGAATAAAAACCATACTGACTTCAAGCCCCATGCAGTCACATGATGAGTGAATAAAAACCATACTATCTTCAAGCCACAGGCAGTCACATGATGAGTGAATAAAAACCATACTGTCTTCAAGCCCCATGCAGTCACTTGATGAGTGAATAAAAACCATACTGACTTCAAGCCCCAGGCAGTCACATGAAGAGTGAATAAAAACCATACTGACTTCAAGCCCCAGGCAGTCACATGAAGAGTGAATAAAAACCATACTGTCTTCAAGCCCCAGGCAGTCACATGAAGAGTGAATAAAAACCATACTATCTTCAAGCCCCAGGCAGTCACATGAAGAGTGAATAAAAACCATACTGTCTTCAAGCCCCAGGCAGTCACCTGATGAGTGAATAAAAACCATACTGACTTCAATCCCCAGGCAGTCACATGAAGAGTGAATAAAAACCATACTGTCTTCAAGCCCCAGGCAGTCACATGAAGAGTGAATAAAAACCATACTGACTTCAAGCCCCAGGCAGTCACACAAAGACTGAAGCCAGCCAGGACCCGGGGCTAGCTGGAAGTTGAACGCTGTATCTTCCTCTCTTCTTCTTCTGCGTATCTGGGCTGCAACTCCCCCGTTCACTCTTACGTTTATGAGAGGGCTTTTACGTATATGTCCGCGTTTGTTTTGTTTTGTTTTTTTTTTTACCCCGCTACGTAGTAAGCCATACTCCGCTTTCGGAGGTGTGCATGCTGGGTATCTTCTTGTTTCCATAATCCACCGAACACTAACATGAATTACAGGATCTTTAACTTGCCTAATAGATGTTCTGCTTGCGTATACACACGAAGGGGGTTCAGGCAGTAGGAGGTCTGTACATATGTTGACCTGGGAGATCGGAAAATCTCCACCCTTTACCAGGCGCCGTTACCGAGATTCGAACCCGGAATCCTCAGATTGAAAGTCCAACGCTCTATTCACTCGGCTATTGTGCCCGTCGAACGCTATATAATCAGTCATTTCCGGCTGTTGAGTCCGCCAGGGTGATACCAGAATAACATTCCCTTCTCGCCTGCCCCTGAACATTGAAATACCATGAACTCCATCTCCATCCCTCAACTACCAGCAACTCTGTGTGTGTGTGTGTGTGTGCGCGCGCGCGCGCGCGTCAGTGTGAGTGCGCGTGTTTGTGTGCATGCGCGCGCACGTGTGTGTGTGTGTGAGAGAGAGAGAGAGAGAGAGAGAGAGAGTTCGTGCCTGCATACGTGCGACTATCTATGTGTGCGTATGTCCACGCAAGGCAGGCGAAATTGTGCTGTGTCCGCTGTCCATTCAGATCTGTGCAGTATGGATTGTGGTATGTAGTATGGGTTGTAGTGTGAAGTATGGGTTGTGGTATGTAGTATGGGTTGTAGTGTGTAGTATGGGTTGTTTGTAGTGTGTAGTATTGGTTGTAGTGTGTAGTATGTAGTATGGGTTGTGATGTGTAATATGGGTTGTGGTGTGTAGTATGTAGCATGGGTTCTGGTGTGTAGTATGGGTTGTGGTGTGTAGTATGGGTTGCAGTATGTAGTATGGGTTGAAGTATATATTATGGGTTGTAGTGTGTAGTATGGGTTGTAGTGTGTAGTATGGGCTGTAGTGTTGTAGTGTTATATGGGTTGTGGTGTGTAGTATGTGTTGTGGTGTGTAGTATGGTGTGTAGTATGGGTTGTGATGTGTAGTGTGGGTTGTGGTGTGTAGCATGTAGCATGGGTTGTGGTGTGTAGTATGGGTTGTAGTATGTAGCATGGGTTGTGATGTGTAGTATGGGTTGTGGTGTGTAGTATGGGTTGTTTGTAGTGTGCAGAATGGGTTGTGGTGTGTAGTATGGGTTGTTTGTGGTGTGTAGCATGGGTTGTGGTGTGTAGTATGGGTTGTTTGTAGTGTGCAGTATGGGTTGTGGTGTGTGGTATGGGTTGTAGTGTACAAGCCACTGTCCATTCAGCGCTGTGTAGTAACGGTTGTATTGTGCAGTACGGGTTGTATTGTGCAGTACGGGTTGTATTGTGTTGTATGGGTTGTATTGTGTACTACGGGTTGTATTTTGTTGTATGGGTTGTATTGTGGGTTGTATTGTGTAGTACGGGTTGTACTGTGGGTTGTATTGTGTAGTACGGGTTGTATTGTGCAGTATCATGTATTGTGTAGTACGGGTTGTATTGTGCAGTATCATGTATTGTGCAGTATCATGTATTGTGCAGTACGGGTTGTATTGTGCAGTACGGCTTGTATTGTGCAGTATCATGTATTGTGCAGTACGGGTTGTATTGTGCAGTATCATGTATTGTGCAGTACGCTCCCTGTGTGGTGAAGTCACTGAGTGCACCGCCCCCCTTCAGCCCCCTCACTCCAAGTCTTCCTGTTTACACCAACATTTGCTTCCCTTTAAAACGGGTTTTCCGATAGTACATCGATACCAGTTTCCCTTTGAAGCGGGTTATTCCATCGAACTTTGCACTGGGTGGCTCTAGTCAGCGTGGGTTGTTTCCTGTACGTTAAAGTGCGCGCTACTCCGTGCTATAAACCGCTGTTTAACTCTCTCCGTGCTGTGACCGCTGTTTAACTCTTTCTCTGTTTAATAACTCTCTCCGTGCTGTGACCGCTGTTTAACTCTCTCCATGTTTAACTATCTGCGTGCTGTGACCGCTGTTTAACTCTTTCCATGTTTAACTCTCTCCATGTTTAATTCTCTCCATGTTTCACTGTCTCCGTGCTGTGACCGCTGTTTAACTCTCTCCATGTTTAACTCTCTCCATGCTGTGACCGCTGTTTAACTCTCTCCATGTTTAACTCTCTCCATGCTGTGACCGCTGTTTAACTCTCTCCATGTTTAACTGTCTCCGTGCTGTGACCGCTGTTTAACTCTCTCCGTGCTGTGACCGCTGTTTAACTCTTTCCCTGTTTAACTCTCTCCGTGCTGTGACCGCTGTTTAACTCTCTCCATGTTTAACTCTCTCCGTGCTGTGACCGCTGTTTAACTCTTTCCATGTTTAACTCTCTCCATGTTTAACTCTCTCCGTGCTGTGACCGCTGTTTAACTCTCTCCATGTTTAACTCTCTCCGTGCTGTGACCGCTGTTTAACTCTCTCCATGTTTAACTCTCTCCATGTTTAACTCTCTCCATGTTTAACTCTCTCCGTGCTGTGACCGCTGTTTAACTCTCTCCATGTTTAACTCTCTCCGTGCTGTGACCGCTGTTTAACTCTCTCCATGTTTAACTCTCTCCATGCTGTGACCGCTGTTTAACTCTCTCCATACGAACGGCGAAAGAGACGACGTTAACAGCGTTTCAGCCCAATTACCATCATAAAAATATTGCAAGCGGAAGGCTCTTATACTGAAGAGGTGAATGTTGACAAAGAATACCACAATTCTGACGACGGAAGCTAAAGGTGGGGTCATTCGGACGCCCACTGAACATCCGAGGTGTCTGTGTGGAGGAGAAGAGAGGACTGGCCGTACTGAGTGAGTTAACTCTCCATGTTTAACTCTCTCCAAGGCAGCCCCTTTGTCATTGACCTCATGTGCACTGGCCAAAAGGTAACGAGTCCGCCTAGGAGGTTAGAAAATCTAAGCACACTGGTTCGAATCACGGTACAGTCGCCAGTATTGTCTCCCCCTCCACTAGACCTTTGAGTGGTGGTCTAGACGCTAGTCATTCTGATGAGACGATAAATCGAGGTCCCGTGTGCAGCATGCACTTAGTGCACGTAAAAGATCCCACAGCGACAAAAGGGTTGTCCCTGGCAAAATTCTGTAGAAAATCCACTTCTAGAGAAAAACAAATGATAAAAAAACAACTGCAGATAGGGAAAAAAATACCAGAAAAAAGGTGGCGCTCTCAGTGTAGCGATGCGGTCTCCCTGGGGAGTGTAGCCCGAATTTCACACAGAGAAATCTGTAGTGACAAAAAGGAGTCATACACTAACACAATACAATACAAAATGTCACCAGCATGAGGTTCCCACATTGAAGAGGTGGATGGAGACAGACGGGCGCAATAGCCGAGTGGTTAAAGCGTTGGACTGTCAATCTGAGGGTCCCAGGTTCGAATCACGGTGACGGCGCCTGGTGGGTAAAGGGTGGAGATTTTTACGATCTCCCAGGTCAACATATGTGCAGACCTGCTAGTGCCTGAACCCCCTTCGTGTGTATATGCAAACAGAAGATCAAATACGCACGTTAAAGATCCTGTAATCCATGTCAGCGTTCGGTGGGTTATGGAAACAAGAACATACCCAGCATGCACACCCCCGAAAAACGGAGTATGGCTGCCTACATGGCAGGGTAAAAACGGTCATACACGCAAAAGCCCACTCGTGTGCATACGAGTGAACGTGGGAGTTGCAGCCCACGAACGCAGAAGAAGAAGAAGATGGAGACAGAGTCCCTCATTTCTGACCGAGGAATGTGACAGGCTCGGTCATTCAGACCCCACTGGGCATGAGACTGAGTGTTCGTGGGGGAAGTAAAGGGAGATGACTGACTCTCCGAGTCAGTTGGGGAGAACAGTTCCCTCTTCTTCCACGACTCGAACTGGGAACCCTCGGCGCTTCTTGGGATGGAGGTTTTGACCACTGCACCACAGTGCCACAGCAGTGACGTTAGTTTCGTTATCTTCTTATATTAGAAGCTCAAATGTTTCGAGCTTTTTAAAAAAAAATTTTAAAAAAAAGTTTGTTCAAGGACTAACTCACTAGGATGGATTAACAGATTATTTATGTCTTTAACCAGTCAACCAAACCCAACTGATATCTTTAACCAGTCAACCAAACACACAACTGATGTCTTAACCAGTTAACCATTAATGTATTCAGAGCATTGTCGAAAAAAATGGCTTGAGCACGGGCGCGCG
>NC_134906.1:7716418-7723918 GCF_041734735.1 Babylonia areolata | reverse complement strand
AAAGAACACAACAAGGGCGTCACTTGACACAACTTACTAACACGTCATTGGTGGAGAAAAGAACACAACAAGGGCGTCACTTGACACAACTTACTAACACGTCATTGGTGGAGAAAAGAACACAACAAGGGCGTCACATGACACAACTTACACGTCATTGGTGGAGAAAAGAACACAGCAAGGGCGTCACTTGACACAACTTACACGTCATTGGTGGAGAAAAGAACACAACAAGGGCGTCATTTGGCACAACTTACTAACACGTCATTGGTGGAGAAAAGAACACAACAAGGGCGTCACTTGGCACAACTTACTAACACGTCATTGGTGGAGAAAAGAACACAGCAAGGGCGTCACTTGACACAACTTACACGTCATTGGTGGAGAAAAGAACACAACAAGGGCGTCACTTGACACAACTTACACGTCATTGGTGGAGGAGAAAAGAACACAGCAAGGGCGTCACTTGACACAACTTACACGTCATTGGTGAAGAAAAGAACACAACAAGGACGTCACTTGGCACAACTTACACGTCATTGGTGGAGAAAAGAACACAACAAATGTGTCACTTGGCACAACTTACACGTCATTGGTGGAGAAAAGAACACAGCAAGGGCGTCATTTGGCACAACTTACACGTCATTGGTGAAGAAAAGAACACAACAAGGGCGTCACTTGGCACAACTTACACGTCATTGGTGGAGAAAAGAACACAGCAAGGGTGTCACTTGACACAACTTACACGTCATTCGTGGAGAAAAGAACACAGCAAGGGCGTCACTTGACTCAACTTACTAACACGTCATTGGTGGAGAAAAGAACACAGCAAGGGCGTCACTTGGCACAACTTACAAGTCATTCGTAGAGAAAAGAACACAACAAGGGCGTCACTTGGCACAACTTACACGTCATTCGTGGAGAAAAGAACACATCAAGGGCGTCACTTGGCACAACTTACACGTCATCCGTGAAGAAAAGAACACAACAAGGGCGTCACTTGGCACAACTAACACGTCATTCGTGGAGAAAAGAACACATCAAGGGCGTCACTTGACACAACTAACACGTCATTCGTGGAGAAAAGAACACATCAAGGGCGTCACTTGGCACAACTTACACGTCATTCGTGAAGAAAAGAACACAACAAGGGCGTCACTTGGCACAACTAACACGTCATTCGTGGAGAAAAGAACACATCAAGGGCGTCACTTGACACAACTAACACGTCATTCGTGGAGAAAAGAACACATCAAGGGCGTCACTTGGCACAACTTACACGTCATTCGTGGAGAAAAGAACACATCAAGGGCGTCACTTGGCACAACTTACACGTCATTCGTGAAGAAAAGAACACAACAAGGGCGTCACTTGACACAACTAACACGTCATTGGTGGAGAAAAGAACACAACAAGGGCGTCACTTGGCACAACTTACGCGTCATTCTTGGAGCTGTACTGCTGCGATGTCATCACCTAATGGAAGACAGTCATATTAATTTTTAGTAGAGAAAAGATGTGTTCAAATGAGAAGGCAATGCAATGCAATGCAGTAATCTCAGCTTTGAGCGTTGTAAATAGATACTTACAGTGGACATTCTTGCGAAAAAAAAAACACAAACCCCACTCCTATGGTTTACTGAAATCCATCAGTTTCTTTGTCAATCAGTCAGTCAGTCAGACAGTTTTTACCGATTCACAATTTTTGATGGGTACATAATTATGGAAGCAAATCTGTCAAACTTTAACATGAGGGGGTATGGTGCACGTTTAACACAAATGCTGTACAATAATCAACTAGTTAGTTAGTTAGTTAGTTAGTTAGTTAACAAAGTGATTGATACACTAAATTCGAGCAAATACTGTATTTCTGTCCAGTTGATCTGATCTACTGGTGACGTCAGACGGTGACGAAGATGATGAATCGGTGACATCAATTGCAGCTGTGTAAAAATACGTCACAGCATGCGTCAAAAAGGCAGCAGGCAAAGTGACGTGTGTCGAATGATCTGGATGCTTCTTGTTCTTCCCAAAGGTCTGTGGACTGCTTGCACTGAAATATGAAGTTGAATGGAGAAGTGTGTGTGTGTGTGTGTGTGTGTGTGTGTTGTTGTTCTTGTTGTTCCTGTATCATTACTGTTGACAGATTTGCGATTGTCCATTGTCTTTTATACATATGTAATTATAGATATTTTGCATTGCCTTTTGCCTGTGTGTTCTTGTTGCTGTGTGTTTATTGTTGACAGAGATGTATTGTATTTTACATGTGTGTGTGTGTGTGTGTGTGTGTGTGTTCCAGTAACAGCAACATCCTGCGACGAGCTTCAATGCTTGAACAGCAACCCCTGTCAGTCATTCGTCACACGTGACCACGCGACGCAGGCGCAGTGCACCTGTGGAGGAAAATGGGCGGGGCCTCGCTGCCAGTATCAGCTTCGTCTCGAAATGGAAGCGGTGACGTCATTGTCAGTCAGGCTGAGACTCGACCTCACGGCGTCGTCACAGAATGATGACTTGAAAACACGGCCGGCGTCAGAAGAAGCTTCGCCGAGCTTCGTTTACACGCTGGTGTACTGGAGAAGTGAAAAAAGTGTGACGTCAAAAACGTTTCAGTCGTTTCCAGACCCGGGACACAGCTCGTGCCTCTTGCTTCACGGCCTACAGTCCCGGCAGCCAACACTGCAGGGTCTCCAACCCAGCACCCAATACGTGGCCTGCGTGGAAAGCGGCTCCATGGATTCCTGTGCTCTGTCTTCTTTCTTCAGCCCTGCTGCCTCTTCAACACAGAACGCCGCCTCGTGGTCGTCGGCGTCATCATCGTGGGATTCTACGTCATCAGTATGGGGAATGTCGTCATGGCCGTCCAACTGTGTGACGTTTAAAACTAGCGGGACAGAACCCATGACGGGTGTTCTTCCGCTGGTGTTTATTTCAGTGTTTTCTGGTGCGGTGTTTGTGGTGACGGTGATCACTGTTGTTGTCATTCTGGTCAGAAGAAAGCCAGTGTCAACCAAAGTGATGGAGTGCTGCTTATGTCCGGAACTGTGTTTCAGTTCCAAACGTCGTTGCTGCATCAGTTCCTCTCGTTGTTTCAGCACTGCCTTGTGCAGCACTCGCACCAGTAACCCTGCCTCCCGTGCAGTCAGGTCACGTCTGGTGGAGGAATCAGTGCCGTGCGCAAAATGGCTCAGACATGGCCGAGCGAAGCAGAAAAGTCACTCCAACGCAGAAGAGCACCCCTTGGTGTCAGCACGCCCTACACCCCTTTCACACCTCCCTGAAACCTCTCACCTCTGACCTCTGCCGGCAACAGGACTCACTGTGCGACAACCCGCACAGCAGATGGCAGTGGTACTTTGAACCCTGAACTTTGGACCTTGAACTACAGAGGGCAGATGTACTGAGCCATGGGTTCTTCTGAACCTGATCTGAACGATGTCACGTTTCTGGAATGGATAGGTCTCGTTCTGGAATGTGTTGATGACAACGTTCTGAAATGGGTTGATGACACTTTACGTTCTGAAATGGGTGGATGGTGTGTTATGTTCTGAAATGGGTGAATAGTGTGTTACGTTCCGAAATGGGTGGATGGTGTGTTATGTTCTGAAATGGGTGGATGGTGTGTTACGTTCTGAAATGGGTGGATGGTGTGTTATGTTCTGAAATGGGTGGATGGTGTGTTACGTTCTGAAATGGGTAGATGGTGTCACTGGGTCTGAAATGGGTGGATGGTATGACAGGGTCTGGAATGGGTGATGGTATTTAACGTTCTGGAATGGGTCGATGGTGTGACTATTTCTGGAATGGGTGGATGGTGTCACTTGGTCTGAAATGGGTGGATGGTATCACTAGGTCTGGAATGGGTAGACGGTCTGGAATTGGTGGATGGTATCACTAGGTCTGGAATGGGTGGATGGTATCACTAGGTCTGAAATGGGTGGATGGTATGACTTGGTGGTCTGGAATGGGTGGATGGTATGTAACGTTCTGAAATGGGTGGACGTTCTGAAATGGATGGATGGTATGACTAGGTCTGAAATGGGTGGATGATGTGTTATGTTCTGAAATGGGTGGTTGGTATGTTACCTTCTGAAATGGGTGGATGGTGTGACTAGGTCTGGAATGGGTGGATGGTATGTAACGTTCTGAAATGGGTGGACGTTCAGAAATGGGTGGATGGTATGACTAGGTCTGGAATGATGGTATGACTAGGTCTGGAATGGGTGGATGGCATGTTACCTTCTGAAATGGGTGGGTGGTGTGACTAGGTCTGAAATGGGTGGATGGCATCATTAGGTCTGAAATGGGTGGATGGTATCACTGGGTCTGGAATGGGTGGATGGTGTCACTAGGTCTGGAATGGGTGGGTGGTATCACTAGGTCTGGAATGGGTGGATGGTATGTAACGTTCTGAAATGGCTGGACGTTCTGAAATGGATGGATGGTATGACTAGGTTTGAAATGGGTGGATGGTATCACTAGGTCTGGAATGGGTGGATGGCATGTTACCTTCTGAAATGTGTGGATGACATGTTGCTGTCTGAAATGGGTAGATGGTGTGACCAGGTTTGAAATGGGTGGATGGTATATTACCTTCTGAAATGGATGGATGGTGTGACTAGGTCTGGCGGATGGTGTGTCCCGTGGATAGTGATAAGTATTGAGACCAAGGGCTGGTGGTGTGCACGTGCCTTGACCCTAACCTGAGCAGTGTCATGAACAGTATCAACATGCTCTGCTTGGCACAGTACGCATGCCATGGTGACACTTTTGTGTAAAAATGGCACGGTGTTGTCCTGCTCTTCTCCACACTCTCTCTCTGTCTCTCTGTCTCTGTCTCTCTCTCTCTCTCTCTGAGTTAAGGCCAGGCTGTCCCTTACAGACCTTCTCTCCTCCAGCTGGCCACAGGACAGTCAAGCCATAAGTACAACCAGTGTTCTCCCATGGTGTTTTGGTCGTGGTGTGGGGGCAGGAAGCGAGGCAGGAAGCTGGACAGATGCCGGATGCGGCCAACCCAGCTGTTGCTGACTCTCTGATAGTAGGCTTTCCTGACGCTGAAAATGGACACGGGAGTCGGCTCCTGGAATGTAGGAACGAGATACCAAAGTGGCAGTGACCGCTTTTTGGTTTAAAACAGTATTTTATTTGGAACATGTCACAATACAACACAGATATCGATGAACAGGACAACAAGAAAATCTTATATAAAGTCCTGTCCTGATACATGTACATACTGAATATGTGACGGATGTCATCATAACTAGAAGTTAAGACGTGAACATACATGAGTTTTGAACAAAACTAAGCTGAGATATAAATAAAGTGAAGAAAATGAATAATAAACGTGTGGTGGTGGAAGAAGTCAATAGAGAGAGAACGAGAAGTATCAACGCTGGGGCACAAGCACAGCAAGACTTTACTCGACCGACAAACAAAGCGGCGAAGGCCAACCGTCCAGCAGAAAAAACAACAAACAAGAACAACAAAAGGCAAGCACGCCATCATGTATTCATTATCATGAGCTGGCAAGTGAAAAGGCAGCACTCTTTCAGGTACATGCACTTACATATATGCATACAGACAGGATATTACTCATCGTTATAAACCTTTGAATTAGATGCATGCAAACATACATGGGTATACGTACACACACATGCCTGTCCACACACACACACACACACACACACACACACACACATATTTATACAGATATATAAATATATATATATGCATATATATATATACATACATATCAACTGAAGCGACTAATAATTTGTTATGAATTAGGTCAGGGCCAGACGCCTTTTTTGAATCAAGATTATCAATAATGGTTTTCACTTCAAGAGCTGTCAGTGTTATTTCTTCTATCTGTGTCAATTCGTTGTATACTACGTGTGGAAGAGGATCGTTTGTATCTACTAGTTTACACTGGTCTATAAAAAAAATAAAAGAAAATCATTAAATATGTTTGCTTTATCTAGACTGGAGTAGTATGTTTTTCCATCCATGGTAAGTGGGGCTATATCATCAGAATCTATACCTTTTTTGTTCATAAATTGCTTAACTATTTTCCACCAATCTCTTTGTCTAAACTGGTTAGGATCTAACGCTTTGTCACTTAGCTCATTGTTGTGGTGGATACCATAACTTCAGTGTTAAGTGGTTGGGGTGGATGCCATAACTTCAGTGTTAAGTGGTTGGGGTGGATGCCATAACTTCAGAGTTAAGTGGTTGGGGTGGATGCCATAACTTCAGTGTTAAGTGGTTGGGGTGGATGCCATAACTTCAGTGTTTAGTGGTTGGGGTGGATGCCATAACTTCAGTGTTAAGTGGTTGGGGTGGATGCCATAACTTCAGTGTTAAGTGGTTGGGGTGGATGCCATAAATTCAGTGTTAAGTGGTTGGGTTGGATGCCATAACTTCAGTGTTAAGTGGTTGGGGTGGATGCCATAACTTCAGTGTTAAGTGGTTGGGGTGGATGCCATAACTTCAGTGTGAAGTGGTTGGGGTGGATGCCATAACTTCAGTGTTAAGTGGTTGGGGTGGTTGCCATAACTTCAGAGTTAAGTGGTTGGGTTGGATGCCATAACTTCAGTGTTAAGTGGTTGGGGTGGATGCCATAACTTCAGTGTTAAGTGGTTGGGGTGGATGCCATAACTTCAGTGTTAAGTGGTTGGGGTGGATGCCATAACTTCAGTGTTAAGTGGTTGGGGTGGATGCCATAACTTCAGTGTGAAGTGTTTGGGTTGGATGCCATAACTTCAGAGTTAAGTGGTTGGGGTGGATGCCATAACTTCAGAGTTAAGTGGTTGGGGTGGATGCCATAACTTCAGTGTTAAGTGGTTGGGGTGGATGCCAGGGAGAAGGGACGCACGTGCGCGCAAAAATCCCTCCTCCACCTCCACACACACATCACACATATATACACGTGCGCACATGCACACACACACATACACACACACACGTACACACACACACACACACACACACACACGCACGCACGCGCATACAGGCTGAAGTTGTCTCTCTCCATCTCTCTGTGTCCCCATGTCTCCCTCTTTGTCTCTCCCTTTCTCACACCTGTGTGACTTCAAAATCTCCCTCCCTTGCCTCACTCTCCCTCAAACTCCACGCCGCCCTCTGTGTGTGTGTGTGTGTGTGTGTGTGTGTGTGTGTGTGTGTCGATTTCTCTCTCTCTGGCTCTCTTTCTCGCCCTCTACCCCCTCTCCCTATTCTCTCTCTTCCACCCTCTCTCTCTCTCCCGCTTTCTCTCCGTCCCTCTCTCCATCTCTCACTTCCACCCTCTCTCTCCCTCTCTCTCTCCCTCTCTGTCTTTTCATACTTCCCTCCACCTCCTTAAGCCCACACCTCAACCCCCCACACCCTCCCTCTCTCTCTCTCTCTCTCTCTCCCCCTCCCTCCACCCTCTCTCTCTATCTCTCTCTGTCTCTCCCCGTTCTCTCTCTCTCTCCCTGTCTCTCCCTCTCTCTCTCTCTTTCC
>NC_134906.1:7708918-7711418 GCF_041734735.1 Babylonia areolata | reverse complement strand
TGTGTGAGTGTTGACAATCCACAGTACAACACACCACTCACTGCCTGACCTGGATGTTGTTGTGTCAGTCAGACAAGGTGTGTGAGTGTTGACAATCCACAGTACAACACACCACTCACTGCCTGACCTGGATGTTGTTGTGTCAGTCAGACAAGGTGTGTGAGTGTTGACAATCCACAGTACAACACACCACTCACTGCCTGACCTGGATGTTGTTGTGTCAGACAAGGTGTGTGAGTGTTGACAACCCACAGTACAACACACCACTCACTGCCTGACCTGGATGTTGTTGTGTCAGTCAGACAAGGTGTGTGAGTGTTGACAATCCACAGTACAACACACCACTCACTGCCTGACCTGGATGTTGTTGTGTCAGACAAGGTGTGTGAGTGTTGACAATCCACAGTACAACACACCACTCACTGCCTGACCTGGATGTTGTTGTGTCAGACAGACAAGGTGTGTGAGTGTTGACAACCCACAGTACAACACACCACTCACTGCCTGACCTGGATGTTGTTGTGTCAGTCAGACAAGGTGTGTGAGTGTTGACAACCCACAGTACAACACACCACTCACTGCCTCACCTGGATGTTGTTGTGTCAGACAAGGTGTGTGAGTGTTGACAATCCACAGTACAACACACCACTCACTGCCTGACCTGGATGTTGTTGTGTCAGTCAGACAAGGTGTGTGAGTGTTGACAACCCACAGTACAACACACCACTCACTGCCTGACCTGGATGTTGTTGTGTCAGACAAGGTGTGTGAGTGTTGACAATCCACAGTACAACACACCAGACAATCCACAGTACAACACACCACTCACTGCCTCACCTGGATGTTGTTGTGTCAGACCCTCAGTCAGTCAAGTTATGAATTCCATCGTCACAGCTCACTCTCTCTCTCTCTCTCTCTCTCTGCTTCGTGTCTCTGTCTCTGTCTCTCTCTCTGTCTGTCTGTCTGTCTGTCTGTCTGTCTGTCTGTCTGTCTGTCTCTCTCTCTCTCTCTCTCTCTCTCTCTCTCTCTCCCTCTCTCTCCACGCTATCTCTTCCCCTCTCTCTCTCTCCACGCTATCTCTCCCTCTCTCTCTCTCTCTCTGTCTCTCTTTCTCTGTCTGTCTGTCTGTCTGTCTGTCTGTCTGTCTGTCTCTCTCTCTCTCTCTCTCTCTCTCTCTCTCTCTCTCTCTCTCTCTCCCCGCGCTCCCTCATCTCTCTTTCTCTTTCGCTGGAGAGAGTGACTGGCTGACAGGGGACGACTGGGGGGAGTGTAGCAACTGGGGGGAGTGTAGCAACTGGGGGGAGTGTAGCCACTGGGGGGAGTGTAGCCAGGGGGGGGGGATGTAGCCACTGGCTGACAAGGGACCACTGGAGGGAGTGTAGCCACTGGGGGGAGTGTAGCCACTGGCTGACAAGGGACCACTGGGGGGAGTGTAGCAACTGGGGGGGGGAGGAGTGTAGCCACTGGGGGGAGTGTAGCCACTGGGGGAGTGTAGCCACTGGGGGGAGTGTAGCCACTGGCTGACCACTGGGGGGAGTGTAGCAACTGGGGGGAGTGTAGCCTCTGGGGGGAGTGTAGCCACTGGAGGGAGTGTAGCCAGGGTGTGTGTGTAGCCTTGGGGGGAGTGTAGCCACTGGGGGGAGTGTAGCCACTGGGGGGAGTGTAGCCACTGGGGGGAGTGTAGCCAGGGGGGGGTTGTAGCCACTGGGGGGAGTGTAGCCACTGGGGGGAGTGTAGCCAGGGGGGGGTTGTAGCCACTGGGGGGAGTGTAGCCACTGGGGGGAGTGTAGCCAGGGGGGGGTTGTAGCCACTGGGGGGAGTGTAGCCACTGGGGGGAGTGTAGCCAAGGGACGACTGGGGCCGCACAGTGGAGCGTCATCCATCTGGCGGATCCATGCGTCTCTGGGAGTGCTGTTGACGTTTCCTGACCACCACTGCAGGTGTCGCTATCTGCCGGGCCTGGCTGAGTGACGGGGGAAGTGCCGGCTGTCGAAGGAAGCGTACAGCACAGCCTGGCCCCGCGAAACGGACCTCAGCGAAATCTTCATCATCATCATCGTCGTCGTCATCACTACCACCACCACTACCACCACCACCATCATCATCATCATCATCATGGTGTTGTCGTCATCATCACCATCATCATCATCACCACCACCATCACTACCACCACCACCACCACCACCACCAACATCATCACATCATCATCATCATCATCATCACCATCATCATCATCACCACCACCACCATCATCATCACCATCATTATCATCATCATCATCATCATCATCACTACCACCACCATCACCATCATCACCACCATCATGGGTGAGAGGGGGATGGAGGGGGTGTTTGTGAGAGGGGGAGGGAGGGGGTGTGGGTGTGGGTGAGAGGGGGAGGGAGGGGGTGTGGGTGTGGGTGAGAGGGGGAGGGAGGGGGTGTGAGTGGGGGTGAGAGGGTGTGTGCGTGTGTATACACACACACGCGCGCGCGCCCGCGCT
>NC_134906.1:7688918-7703918 GCF_041734735.1 Babylonia areolata | reverse complement strand
ACTCAAGGTCCAGTGGAGGGGGAGAAAATATCGGCGGCTGAACCGTGATTCGAACCAGCGCGCTCAGATTTTCTCGCTTCCTAGGCGGACGCGTTACCTCTAGGCCATCACTCCACATTGTATCTCCTTGCACTGGACTTTTCATATGGCTTATCCCTGAAGGGAAACTGTGGACATGTTTGTTTAATTTTCTTGGATTTATTAATTAATAATCAGAAAGGGGTGTCCTTGTGTTGTCTTTTTTTTTTTTTTTTTTTTTAAATCCCTGGGTGAGAGTAAAGTCAGAATGCGAACGTTGTGTGCGAGTCTGCCTGTCGTGTGAGCTGGAGTTGAGTGAATGCGGCAGCAGTTTTGTTGTTGTTGTTGTTGTTGTTGTTGCTACGACCTCCAGGAATAAAGCTGCTTGTAGAAAAAAAAAAGAAGAAAATTCAATGTACTGGAATCTGGTTCCACCCGGCTTTCCTTGACTGCTTCAGGATGTAACTCTCACAGTCACACCTATATGACGCCACTGGTGACATCATCAAACGAAGGGGGCGAAAAAAAAACAACTCTGGAAGGCTGAAAATGGATACGTTTTGATCTGGGGTAGTCTGGTATGATTATCTCCAGACGGTTTTCTCCGTTCTGGGCTGATTGTTCCGGGCACTGATTGATGACTTGAAACACCACTTTCTCCTGTTTTCTATCCCGCAAAATCAAGGGGTCTGATTAACACGTGCTGTGCATTGTGGGACCACTTTTGTCAAGGGGTCTGATTGACACGTGCTGTGCATTGTGGGACCTCTTTTGTCAAGGGGTCAGATTCTGTGCATTGTGGGACCACTTTTGTCAAGGGGTCTGATCAACGCGTGCTGTGCACTGTGGATTGTGAGACCACTTTTGTCAAGGGGTCTGATCAACACGTGCTGTGTATTGTGGGACCACTTTTGTCAAGGGGTCTGATTCTGTGCATTGTGGGACCCCTTTTGTCAAGGGCTTTGATTGACACGTGCTGTGCATTGTGGGACCACTTTTGTCAAGGGCTCTGATTAACACGTGCTGTGCATTGTGGGACCACTTTTGTCAAGGGCTTTGATTGACACATGCTGTGCATTGTGGGACCCCTTTTGTCAAGGGGTCTGATCAACACGTGCTGTGCATTGTGGGACCACTTTTGTCAAGGGCTTTGATCAACACGTGCTGTGCATTGTGGGACCACTTTTGTCAAGGGCTTTGATTGACATGTGCTGTGCATTGTGGGACCACTTTTGTCAAGGGCTTTGATTGACATGTGCTGTGCATTGTGGGACCACTTTTGTCAAGGGGTCTGATTCTGTGCATTGTGGGACCACTTTTGTCAAGGGGTCTGATTAACACGTGCTGTGCATTGTGGGACCACTTTTGTCAAGGGGTCTGATTGACACGTGCTGTGCATTGTGGGACCACTTTTGTCAAGGGCTTTCATTAACACGCGCTGTGCATTGTAGGACCACTTTTGTCAAGGGGTCTGATCAACACGTGCTGTGCATTGTGGGACCACTTTTGTCAAGGGGTCTGATTCTGTGCATTGTGGGACCACTTTTGTCAAGGGCTTTGATTGACACGTGCTGTGCATTGTGGGACCACTTTTGTCAAGGGCTTTGATTGACACGTGCTGTGCATTGTGGGACCACTTTTGTCAAGGGGTCTGATTAACACGTGCTGTGCATTGTGGGACCCCTTTTGTCGAACGGCTGCAAGATGAGAGCGAAGGGAATGTGGAAACTGGACAGATCACACCACTTCTTTTTTTCTTCTTCTTTTTTCTTTTTCTTTTCTTTTTTTTTCTTCTTATCCTTCTCCTTCTTCTTCTTCTTTTTTTTCTGCCCCATCATCTGCACCGTTTCAGTGGCATTACTCCCACGCTGCTCATTTAGATTTCCCCATACACGGCCACACCCGGGTTCGTCCGTCACAGTTCCAGCGTCGGCAGTCCACAGGGAACCATCGATGTTAGGTCGCCAGGAGGCCACACACCACAGGAGACCCTGCACTGCTGCTGAGTCACTTCGGTGGTGTTCAGTGGTGCCTGTTCTGTTTTAACGTACTTAGGACACCACCTACTAAACCTACTTCTTCTTCTTTAGTGGAAGTGGTGAACCCGTGGCCCATGGTAACCCGTCTGCCTCGGAAGCGAGAGGGTCTGAGGGTGTGGGATCCCACTCTTACCAACCAGAAATTTGTCCCCCTCCGCTAGACTCTGAGTGGTGCTCTGGACGCTAGTCTTTCAAAGGAGACGATAAACCAAATTTTGAGTGTGGGAACCCACCCCCGAAAACGGAGTATGGCTGCCTACATGGCGGGGTAAAAACGGTCACACGCGTAAAAGCCCACTCGTGCACATACAAGTGAATGTGGGAGTTTCAGCCCACGAACGAAGAAGAAGGAGGGGTTGGAGGTATTTTTCTAGGTGGCGGGTGGGGGGCGGTGATGGTGGTGGTGGTGGTGGTGGTGGGGGTTAATGGATATGCGCGTGCTTTATTTTCTGCGCGTGTGTGAGCACACGAGTTGGGGAAAAGCATGGAGCGAATGGTGTTATTGATAGGCTCGGGTGTCAGTGGTGTGACTGAACGATTCCACCCGGAACAAGCACCCCAGTGGTCTGACGTGTCGCTACGCGGCTCCACGTCCACCCGGGGAGCAGCATTGAACACGCTCAGCGAAGCGTGACGGATTGCAATCTGAACCCATTCCTGCCTCGCCTCTCACGCTGGCATCGGCGTGTTGGGCACACACCGCACCCCACCCCCCATTCTCTTTTGATACCCCGGAGGAATTTTCACAGTGGTCGTTGGCTGGAAGTTGTGGTGATTGTGTGGTTCACCTGTGAGAGAGTGTCTTGGATCTGGTTGTGTCGGGACTGAAGGTACATTGATTGAACCCTGAGTCTTATCTCCCTAAAGGTTTCAAATCTGGCTTCAAAACTCACCTCTTCTCTCAGCAGTAAGTTTTGTGTGGTGTGGCATGTCCATCCAAACAGTATACAATTAGTCTCTGTACATGTTGTGTGCTTGACAATGTGTGTATACATTGATATGCGTACATATATATATATATATATATATATATATTATATATATATATATATATGCATGTGTGTATGGATGTGTGTGTGTCTGTGTGTCTGTGTGCAGGTGAGCATGTCCAGGAAAGTGGTGGCGGTGTTCGGGGCCACTGGGGGTCAAGGGGCGTCAGTGGCACGCGCTCTGGCCCAGACCGGCCAGTACTCCATCCGGGCCCTCACCCGTGACATCACCACCCAGCACGCGCAGCAGATACGTCACGACGGGGCCAGCCTGATCCCCTACGATCCCTACGACCGCAACTCCATCGAGTCCGCATTGGTGGGCGCCTACGCGGCCTTCGTCAACACGGTGACAGACTACAACGACCCGGACTGCTTCGAGAAGGAGAAGACCCAGGGACGGCTGATCGCTGATGCCTGCAAGGCCATGGGCGTGGGTCACGTGGTCTTCAGCTCGCAGCTTCACACCACGCGCATCTCGGGCGCCCTCGTCAGACACATGGTGGCCAAGGCGGAAGTTGAGGATTACATGCGCGACATCGGACTTCCGGTGACGTGTCTGATCATGCCCATGTACTATGAGGACTTCTGTGGCCTGTTTAAGCCCAAGACTTGTGATGGGTGCAACTTCGATTTGTGTAAGTTTCGTGTGTGTGTGTGTGTGTGTGTGTGTGTGTGTGTGTGTGTGTGTGTGTGTGTGTGTGTGTGTTGTGTGTTTGTGAGTGAGTGTGGTGTGTGTGTGTGGGGGGTGTCATGGGGAGGGGGGCGGGGTTAACATGAAGAGAATGTGAAGGAATGATAAGCTTAGTTTCCAGAGGGAGGTTGTGGAGTGTCCCCGTGCCTCAGTGTACAATGAGCACAGGCTGGAATAGAAGCATTGAACAAGAAGGCCAATGGGTCGAAGGTGTGTCCCTTTGTTTTGTTTTTTCTTTTACAGCACCAGTTGCAGAAATTGTGTCCTTCGTTGTTCAGTTAGAACACTCCTCCACAGTTTCATCATAACGCTCTGATATCTTTGTTGTTGTTTTTTTAACTCACTCAGTACGGCCAGTCCTCTCTTCTCCTCTATACAGACCCCTCGGATGTCCAGTCCGATGTAAAAAAAAAACAACTTTTCTTACACACAAAACATGGACACACTTTTAGCAGAAATGCGTCACTTAAAAAAACCCAAACAAACAAAAGAAACAAAAACAACGAAAAACGCCTCGATTAACTCACTCAGTACAGCCAGTCCTCTCTTCTCCTCTACACAGACCCCTCGGATGTCCAGTGGGTGCCTGAATGACCCAACCTTTAGCTTCCGTCGTCAGAACTGTGGTGTTTTTTTTTTTTTGTCAACATTCACCTCTTCAGTATAAGAGCGTTCCGCTTGCAATAATTATTTTGATGATGGTAATTGGGATGAAACGCTGTTAACGTCGTCTCTTTCGCCGTTCGTATGGAGAGAGTTAAGCCATTTTATTCAACAATGGCGAAAAACAACAACAACAACAACAACAACAACACATACCTACACGGCCAGTCTGGATGTTGTGCATGGTCGTGATGATTGTGAAGAGGGACTGGGGGAATGAGTGCACTTCCTTTTGAAGCTGGGGTATTTCCTCCCCTGCTGCTCTCTCACCACGGCCCTTTCACACTTCTGTCTGTCTGTGTTTTCTATAGATGGACACTTTTTTTTTTTTTTGCCGTTTTAGTATTTCAAGTTGTGTGTGCATAGTCTGGGGGTTTGTTAATGTTCTAGTGTTTTATCTTCAGTTTAACGTCTATTCACTATAAGTGTTTTTAGGCGGAAAGGAGTAAGGAAGTGGATAAAGGAAAGGAAATGCATGTGAATATTAGTGTAAAAAGTAGTCATGTTATGTATCAGAGGAAAAGTATATTATAAGAAAAAGGTCTAAAGAGATTCTGGTGTGTATTGAATGAGGTGTCATGGGAAGGAGAATATGTATATGCATATCAACAAGTATTAACCTACAACAATGTAAATATAAATAACAACATTAATTATAACACATCAAAGGAGGATACCAACTGGACTGGAGTTTAAAATTTCCGAAAACATTCTAAGCAATGAATAATCATTCAAAATCTATTCAAAAATGTTCTAGTGTGAGTTGAGTAATGTGTGCGCATCTCATTTACTAATTCTTCCTCGATACTCCGCTTTTTCCCCCCACGGAAAACAGCTTTCAAACAATGATGTCTTTTAGTTTGGCAGCCATGCCCTTTGGGTTTCCGTTAGACAGCCATACTCTTTAGGCTTCCGTTAGACAGCCATACTCTTAGCGTTTCCGTTAGACAGCCATACTCTTAGCGTTTCCGTTAGACAGCCATACTCTTCAGGTTTTCGTTAGACAGCCATACTCTTTAGGCTTCCGTTAGACAGCCATACTCTTAGCGTTTCCGTTAGACAGCCATACTCTTAGCGTTTCCGTTAGACAGCCATACTCTTTAGGTTTCCGTTAGGCAGCCATACTCTTAGCGTTTTCGTTAGACAGCCATACTCTTTAGGTTTCCGTTAGGCAGCCATACTCTTAGCGTTTTCGTTAGACAGCCATACTCTTAAGGTTTCCGTTAGACAGCCATACTCTTAGCGTTTTCGTTAGACAGCCATACTCTTTAGGTTTCCGTAAGGCAACCATACTCTTAGCGTTTTCGTTAGACAGCCATACTCTTTAGGTTTTCGTTAGGCAGTCGTACTCTTGGGGTTTTAGTTAGGCAGTCATACTCTTGGGGTTTAGTTAGACAGCCATACTCTTGGGGTTTTAGTTAGGAAGCCATACTCTTGGGGTTTTAGTTAGACAGTCATAGTCTTGGGGTTTTAGTTAGGAAGCCACACCCATGACGTCTTCCTTAAGCAGCCACACGTTTTGTGGGTGTTTCGGTTAGGCAGCCACACTCCGTGTTCGTGCTGTGCAGGCATCCCGACGGGCCTGACGCCGGTGGACATGATGAGCGTGGAGGACCTGGGGCCCATCGTGGTGGACATGCTGGCCAGAAGGGACAGCGTGCTGGGGAAGACCCTCAGCGTCAGCGGTGACAAGCTCACCATCAGGGAGGTGGCCACCGTCCTCAGCAAGCACCTGGCCCCCAAAACCTTCAGGGACAAACAGGTCGGTGCAGGTGTGTGTGTGTGTGTGTGTGTGTGTGTGTGTGTGTGTGTGTGTGTGAGGGAGAAAAGGGTGGGGGGGGGCTTGGAGGTTGGGGTGGGGGTAAGGGATGGGGACACCACAGTCCTCAGCAAGCACCTGGCCCCCAGAACCTTCATGTCGGCGTAGGTGTGTGTGTGTCAGGATAAATTATTATTATCATTATCATTATCATTATTATCACTGTTGCTGTTGTTGTAGTCGCCATCATCATTAGTAGCAGTAGTAGTGTTGTTGTTGGTAGTAGTAGTAGTAGTAGTAGTAGTAGTAGTAGTATGTTGTTATCATCATTATCATCATTATTGTTGTTGTTGTTAGTACTAGTGGTAGTGGAGATGCAGCAGCAGTAGCATCATCATCATCATCATCATCATCATCATCATCATCATCATCATCATCGTCATCACCATCATCATCATCATCATCATCATCGTCATCACCATCATCATCATCATCATCACCGTCATCACCATCATCATCATCATCATCATCATCATCATGACTTTCCTCAGCTAACGGTGCACCAGTTCAGCCAGTAGTAGTAGTAGTGTCATCATCACCATCATCATCATCATCATCGTCATCACCATCATCATCATCATCATCATCATCATCATCATCATCGTCATCACCATCATCATCATCATCACCATCATCATCATCGTCATCACCATCATCATCATCATCATCATCATCATCATCGTCGTCGTCGTCGTCATCACCATCATCATCATCATCATCATCATCATCATCATCATCATCATCATCATCATCATGACTTTCCCCAACTGACGGTGCACCAGTTCAGCCAGTAGTAGTAGTAGTAGTAGTGCCACCATCATCACCGTCATCACCATCATCATCATCATCATCATGACTTTCCCCAGCTGACGGTGCACCAGTTCAGCCAGTAGTAGTAGTAGTGTCATCATCATCATCATCATCATCATCATCATCATCATCATCATCATGACTTTCCCCAGCTGACGGTGCACGAGTTCAGCCAGATCGGCATGCCCGGGGCGAGGGACTGGGCCCAGATGTTCAACTTCCTGCTCCGTGAGGACCAGCGGCACAAGAAGCACCTCCACCCCAACATCCTGCCCTTCGAGGCCTGGGTCTCCCGGAACAGAGACGCCCTCTCCCGCGCCATGTGCTGAGCACGGACGTCCTCTCCCTGCTGCGGTGACGTCCCCTGGGCTATAAATAGATCAGGTTTCGTCCCCTGGGCTATAAATAGATCAGGTCACGTCCCCTGGGGCTATGAATAGATCAGGCTGTTGTATTGTGACATGTTCCAAGTGAAATACTGTTGAAACCAAATGACTCAGGTTTCCAGCTCCGTGGGTGATGCCCCCTTGTCCATGACGTCACGTCCGTCGGAAGGAAGGTCACCGGAGACCCGGGAGACGCTGAGCTTTCTGGTTGCCCCTGAGTGAACTGAGTTTGTTTTGGATTCCTTTCTTTTCCTTTGTCTTCATCTTGTGCCTTTTTTTTTTTTTTTTAACTCCCGACAGTATCGGAGTATTAGTTTTGTCTCTTACATGTATCTGACAGAACATTTTTTGGCATTTATTTTCACCAAGCCAAACTGAAGTCACATGACCCGAACGCGAAAGCATTTCTGCCAAAACTGTGCGCGTGTATTATCTGGAGGAAATGTTGGTTTTTAAAATGTGCTGAGTTAAATATGGAGTAAAGAAAACATCGGTTCTCAGTTGATTCAGATCAGGGTAAGAAAGCAGTGGTGTGTGTGTGTGTGTGTGTGTGTGTGTGTGTGTGTGTGTGTGTGTGTGTGTGTGTGTGTGTGTGAAATAATCAAAGACACAAGGACAGAAAGCGGGAAGGGGTAGGGGTGGATGGATCAGAAAAGTGATTTTTGTTGCAGCCCTGCCTTTTGAGAAAGGGTACTGGGCAATATCGACTTTTTCATGAAAACTCAGTTTACCTTTCAGAGAGGAGGAGCGGGGGGCAGGGGGGGGGGGGGGGGGGGGGGGGGGGTCAGTGTCCTGACCATCACCTGAGGTCAAACAACGTGTCATCAGTAGTCACAGTGTGTCAGTCATTCCGTTCACAGTAAACACATTAAAGTCTTATTCACTTTCAATGTACATCCACAAAATCATGTTGCTTACACTTGGTAACATCCCTACCCACCAGACAAGGACCTGTTCGAGGCTGAGCGTACATCCTCACTCATTCAGTGGATGAAAACCGCAAATGTGTGCTGTTATATCAAATTATTTACGTACACTGAGATACATACAGATATAACCGAATCCAAAGATGTTAAATACAGCATTTGAGACTGCAACTGAAATAAAATACCAGGCATTTACATCACACGAGTACACGTACACAACGCACAGTACATGAACAATCAGAATGTGGCGCATTTATCGAGTATTTCTCTCCTTTTCTTACTGCTCGCATTTCTCGCTTCCCAAACCTCCCCCTCCCCACAACGTGAGAAAAGCTGTGATAAATGGAGCCACAACTAACATTCCCCGCTTCCTAAACCTCCCCTTCCCCACAACGTGAGAAAAGCTGTGATAAATGGAGCCACAACTGACATTTCCCACCTCCTATTCGTAAACCTCCCCTTCCCCACAACGTGAGAAAAGCTGTGAGAAATGGACCCACAACTGACATTTCCCACCTCCTATTCCTAAACCTCCCCTTCCCCACAACGTGAGAAAAGCTGTGAGAAATGGAGCCACAACTGACATTTCCCACCTCCTATTCCTAAACCTCCCCTTCCCCACAACGTGAGAAAAGCTGTGAGAAATGGAGCCACAACTAACATTCCCCGCTTCCTAAACCTCCCCTTCCCCACAACGTGAGAAAAGCTGTGATAAATGGAGCCATAACTGACATTCCCCGCTTCCTATTCCTAAACCTCCCCTTCCCCACAACGTGAGAAAAGCTGTGAGAAATGGAGCCACAACTGACATTTCCCACTTCCTAAACCTCCCCTTCCCCACAACGTGAGAAAAGCTGTGAGAAATGGACCCACAACTGACATTTCCCACCTCCTATTCCTAAACCTCCCCTTCCCCACAACGTGAGAAAAGCTGTGAGAAATGGAGCCACAACTGACATTTCCCACCTCCTATTCCTAAACCTCCCCTTCCCCACAACGTGAGAAAAGCTGTGAGAAATGGAGCCACAACTGACATTTCCCACCTCCTATTCGTAAACCTCCCCTTCCCCACAACGTGAGAAAAGCTGTGAGAAATGGAGCCACAACTGACATTTCCCACCTCCTATTCCTAAACCTCCCCTTCCCCACAACGTGAGAAAAGCTGTGAGAAGTGGAGCCACAACTGACATTATCCGCTTCCTATTCCTAAACCTCCCCTTTCCCACAACGTGAGAAAAGCTGTGAGAAATGGAGCCACAACTGACATTTCCCACCTCCTATTCCTAAACCTCCCCTTCCCCACAGCGTGAGAAAAGCTGTGATAAATGGAGCCACAACTGACATTCCCCGCTTCCTATTCCTAAACCTCCCCTTCCCCACAACGTGAGAAAAGCTGTGAGAAATGGAGCCACAACTGACATTCTCCGCTTCCTATTCCTAAACTTCCCCTTTCCCACAACGTGAGAAAAGCTGTGAGAAATGGAGCCACAACTGACATTCCCCGCTTCCTAAACCTCCCCTTCCCCACAACGTGAGAAAAGCTGTGATAAATGGAGCCACAACTGACATTCCCCGCTTCCTAAACCTCCCCTTCCCCACAACGTGAGAAAAGCTGTGAGAAATGGAGCCACAACTGACATTTCCCACCTCCTATTCCTAAACCTCCCCTTCCCCACAACGTGAGAAAAGCTGTGAGAAATGGACCCACAACTGACATTTCCGATTGGAGGGTCGGGAGGGGGAGGTGGGGGTGTTAACTGTCAACTTTGCTTCTGGATTTTTCAAAAAGGAATTGGTTACATTCAGTATTATGTGGACTTCACACTCAGCTCTTTCAAGTCTGGCCTTAAAACCCACCTCTTCCCAAAATAGCCTCCCTTGCCTGCCCTTCCTTGTCTTTAGTTTCTGCAGTATTAGAGTTATGCATGCGTGTGAATGACTGGTGCGAAAGCGCTTTGATTTGTCTCTGCACAAGATCCAGCGCTATATAAATACCATTATTATTATTATTATTATTACTTCATAGTGTGCTTTTGCCATCATGTGAAAGAAAAAAAAAAAGGATTAAAAAGATGAGAAAAAAAATGTCTCATTTAGTGCACAGGTGAGCATGTGTGATTCTGTGTACAGAATCATTGTGTATGCAAATATTGCGTTTTGGTATTGGTAGACAAACCATTTCCAGAGAAAATGGCAATGTTAAAGTTTACACAGTCACAGACGCACACACAGACAGACAGACAGACAGACACACACACACACACACACACACACACACACACACACACACACACACACACACACACACACGGAGAGAGAGAGAGAGAGAGAGAGAGAGAGAGAGAGCCGAACACAGGGTTATAATCAAAAGCAAAAAAAAAAAAAACAAATTCTGCACCGAACACGTACAATGACACTAACTACATTATGGACGTGTTAACGACATATGATTATTCCAAAGTGGACACTGAATCAGCTAGACGACATATGATTATTCCAAAGTGGACACTGAATCAGCTAGACGACATATTATTATTCCAAAGTGGACACTGAATCAGCTAGACGACACATGATTATTCCAAAGTGGACACTGAATCAGCTAGACGACACATGATTATTCCAAAGTGGACACTGAATCAGCTAGACGACATATGATTATTCCAAAGTGGACACTGAATCAGCTAGACGACATATGATTATTCCAAAGTGGACACTGAATCAACTAGAATCATCATTTCATCCCAATGACCAAGACGCTCAGTTAGATTTTCGAGTCAAACGTACGAGAAAGGGCGAGAGCGGGATTTGAACCCACACCTTCACAGGCTCTCTGTATTGGCAGATGAGCATCTTAACCATTCTGCCACCTTCCTCCTGTGAGGTCTCAGGTCATCAGGCAGTCCTGGCTGTGGTTTCAGTTTCAGTTTGTGGTCTTCACAGCTGTCGACAACACGTGCTGATTAAGGCTGTTTAATTGTAACTGGGCCCTCGCCTTCAGAGCTTGCCCCAGCTGGCGTATCACACACACACACACACACACACACACACACACACACACACGCACGCACGCACGCACACACACACACGCGCACGCACGCACACACACCGGCACACGCACACACACACGCACGCACACACACACACACACACACACACACACACACACACACGCACGCACACGCACACACACACACACACACACACACACACACACACACACACACGCACGCACACACACACACACACACACACACACACACACACACACACACACGCACGCACACGCACACACACACACACACACACACACACACACGCACGCACGCACGCACGCACACAGACATACCAAGCTGAACTGAACAGCTGTGGACAACATCAGACTATACTAAAAAGAACTGCACACAGTCACAGCTGAACTGAACAGCTGTGAACAACGTCAGACTATAATAAAAAGAACTGCACACAGTCACAGCTGAACTGAACAGCTGTGAACAACGTCAGACTATAATAAAAAGAACTGCTCACAGTCACAGCTGAACTGAACAGCTGTGAACAACGTCAGACTATAATAAAAAGAACTGTACACAGTCACAGCTGAACTGAACAGCTGTGAACAACGTCAGACTATAATAAAAAGAACTGCTCACAGTCACAGCTGAACTGAACAGCTGTGAACAACGTCAGACTCTAATAAAAAGAACTGCACACAGTCACAGCTGAACTGAACAGCTGTGAACAACGTCAGACTATAATAAAAAGAACTGCACACAGTCACAGCTGAACTGAACAGCTGTGGACAACATCAGACTATAATAAAAAGAACTGCACACAGTCACAGCTGAACTGAACAGCTGTGAACAACGTCAGACTATAATAAAAAGAACTGCACACAGTCACAGCTGAACTGAACAGCTGTGACAACATCAGACTATACTTAAAAGAACTGTACACAGTCCAAGCTGAACTGAACAGCTGTGGACAACATCAGACTACAATAAAAAGAACTGTACATAGTCACAGCTGTGAACAACGTCAGACTATAATAAAAAGAACTGCACACAGTCACAGCTGAACTGAACAGCTGTGAACAACGTCAGACTATAATAAAAAGAACTGCACACAGTCACAGCTGAACTGAACAGCTGTGGACAACATCAGACTATAATAAAAAGAACTGTACACAGTCCAAGCTGAACTGAACAGCTGTGGACAACATCAGACTATAATAAAAAGAACTGCACACAGTCACAGCTGAACTGAACAGCTGTGGACAACATCAGACTATAATAAAAAGAACTGCTCACAGTCACAGCTGAACTGAACAGCTGTGAACAACGTCAGACTATAATGAAAAGAACTGCTCACAGTCACAGCTGAACTGAACAGCTGTGAACAACGTCAGACTATAATAATAAAAAAATTAAAAAAAGAACTGCACACAGTCACAGCTGAACTGAACAGCTGTGAACAACGTCAGACTATAATAAAAAGAACTGCACACAGTCACAGCTGAACGGAACAGCTGTGGACAACATCAGACTATAATAAAAAGAACTGCACACAGTCACAGCTGAACTGAACAGCTGTGGACAACATCAGACTATAATAAAAAGAACTGCTCACCGTCACAGATGAACTGAACAGCTGTGGACTATAATAAAAAGAACTGCACACAGTCCAAGCTGAACTGAACAGCTGTGGACAACATCAGACTATAATGAAAAGAACTGTACACAGTCCAAGCTGAACTGAACAGCTGTGGACAACATCAGACTATAATAAAAAGAACTGCACACAGTCCAAGCTGAACTGAACAGCTGTGGACAACGTCAGACTATAATAAAAAGAACTGCTCACAGTCACAGCTGAACTGAACAGCTGTGGACAACATCAGACTATAATAAAAAGAACTGCTCACAGTCACAGCTGAACTGAACAGCTGTGGACAACATCAGACTATAATAAAAAGAACTGCTCACAGTCACAGCTGAACTGAACAGCTGTGGACAACATCAGACTATAATAAAAAGAACTGTACACAGTCCAAGCTGAACTGAACAGCTGTGGACAACATCAGACTATAATAAAAAGAACTGCACACAGTCACAGCTGAACTGAAGAGCCGTGGACAACACTTGACTATAATGTTCCCGATCAGTCCCTGAAATATGTGTAGTGGGTCATGCACAATAAACTCCATTCGTCTCATCCATACAGTGAACACGAGTGCCTGCAGCCAAGCAACGTTCAAAAAGAAACACCACAGACCGCTTTCAGGGGAGGCAATTCATTACACATTACTCCAACACACAGCTTCTGCATTGCCACTTTATTACGACTGCCGCTGACGTTTTTGTCAGGTCAAAGAGAGGAGGGAGAGACTGCGGATGCTGGAGGGGGCCAGGGGGTGAGGATGGGGAACTGGGGGGTGTGCAGGGGGAGGGTGTGTGTGCAGGGGCAGAGGGTAAGGTACAGAAAGGGAGAAAAAAAAGAGAAGAGTAAAACATTCTTTTCCGTCCCAAAAGCTTTTGAGTCTGATTCTTCGTTTATCTGTATGTTTGTCTGTCCGTTGGTGTGTGCTTCAGTTTCAGTTTCTCAAGGAGGCGTCACTGCGTTCGGAAAAATCCATATACGCTGCGCCACCTACATTTGCCAGGCAGATGCCCGTGACCAGCAGCATAACCCAACGCGCTTAGTCAGACCTTGAGTGCATGCATACATTTATATTTTGTGTACCTATAAGAGTGAATTTCTTCTATATAATTTCGCCAGAAGACAACACTCTCGTTACCAAGGGTTCTTTGGCAGTGCGCCAAGTTCGTGTTACACACGGGACCTCGCTTTATCGTTTCATCCGAATGACTAGACGCTCAGTTTGATTTCCCGTTCAAACTTTGGGCTTTACTGAAGGGCGACAGCGCGATTGATTTAAACAATTTTCTTTTTTCAGTAAATATGTCACACATGTACATATAGACAGCGGAGCAACAACAAGCTAACAGCTTATATCGTGCTCATGAATGTGATTAAATACATTTGTTTCGTTTGACGGCTGGTGGACGCTACACAATTGCAATTATGTTGAAATACACATTTTCTAACTGCATATAAGCGACAGTCATTTCAGACATACATTGTTCCCCCCCCCCCTCCCCCCAGGGGTCAACACCCCTCCTTTTTTTTTTTTTTTTTTTTTAAGCCGCCGTGGAGATTAATATATTTAGCGGGATTCGAACCCAGACCCTCACGGACTGTGTATCAATTTTGGCCGATGAGCGTCTGCCCTATTCTGCAGCCTTCCTCAATCTCATGTGTACGTTCGTGCCAAGGCCGAAATTCTCTTTTATGTGTGTGTGTGTTTTTTTATGCTTTTAAAAAAATTTATTTTAGAGTAAACATATCATTCCCTTCGGAATAGCTGTTGGGTTTTTTTATGGCCACATCTGTCATACTGAGTGAGACGGCTAGGCGTGAAAGCGGGGTCTAATTATTGCCCGGGAGTTCTTCATCATGCAAACTAAAAGTCTCTCTCTCGCATCAGCGTCATGGATCATCCGGTGAAAGAGGAAGGTGTCGACAGAGCGACAGACAGGTATAAAAGGGGTCACCAGGCTGGTGCCGCCACTTCCCGCTCCTCTGGCCTCGCTGCTGCAGAT